>NC_045991.1:10011583-10014083 GCF_010909765.2 Amblyraja radiata
TTTCCCTGCTGTGTGACTCAATGACTATTGGTCCAATATATGCACGTTTCTCCACACGAGGTATTAACGTCAGTATTATTGCAGGGTTCACCACTATTTCACTGTGTGGGCAACCCGGCAGTGGCAATAGGTAGCCAGGTTTGGTTATTTCTGTTGAGTAATAAATGTTGGGCAGCAACTGATTCTGCAGCAATGTTGAGTTGCGCTGATGAGCCAGTTTACACTCTCATCTAGAGCGCGCTGCAACGCCAATAGTTGCGGGGGTATGATTTGTGAAACAGTAACACAGCGTGCATTTGTTTAGACTAGATCCGATCTTTTATACGGTCATTCATTTCAGACATTGGATACGTTGCCCTCTCAAGCGGAAGTCTTAAGCCTCTGTCCCACTTAGGAAACCTGAACGGAAACCTCTAGAGACCTTGCGCCGCACCCAAGATTTCCGTGAGGTTCCCGGAGGTTCCGGTCACTCTACCTGATGGTTGAAAGTGGTTTCAGCGTAGTCGAGGCTTTTTCTATGTTCCTGCGATTATTTAAAAAAAAACGAAACCGACCTCGACTAAAAATAGGTCGCCGTTTGGTCGAAGCCAGTGGAGTTGGGTCGCTATTTATTGTATTGTATTCTATTGTATTGTATTCAAATTTATTGTCATTGTCTCAGTTAGAGACAACGAAATGAATTTCCCTTACAGGCAGTATCATAAAAATAAAAATAAATAAATAATAATAAATAATAAAACATATTAAAAATAAAATAGAATTTAAAAAAAAGCACAAACACTGAAAGTCCACGACACAACATAACACAGTGGCACCAAGGTGAGGAAGGCACCATAGTCCAGCCAGCCTCCACTCCGTTCTTCCCAGATTTTCACTCGTGGTCGAGGCGTTCCTAGCACCCGCAGTCGCCGCCCTGGGTGGCCCGATGTTCAGGCCCTCACGCCGGGCTGGTGGAACGCCGACGCCGAACCCCGACGGTGAACATCCTCCTCCTCAGCGGCCCGGACCTCCCGATCAGCCGCCTCCCGCAGCCGGAGTCCGCAGCTCCCGAGTCCGCAGGCCGAGCTGGGCAGAGTCACAGGACCCCGCGCTGTCCATCAGCGCCGCCCGCGTTGGGAGCTCCGCAAACCTCAGCTTTACTATCAGACAGTCGCAGGCAATCTCCTTCACTGACCGGTCATTTTGATTGGTTCATCGGAGTTTTGAGCAAATAGGATTGGCGTACTGCGCATGTTGTTCCATTGTTTAAAAAGGGGTCTAACGAGTAAACCTAGCAATTATAGACCTGTTAGTTTGACGTCAGTGGTGGTCAAATTAATGGCAAGGATACTTAGAGATTATATATATAAGCATCTGGATAAACAGGGTCTGATTAGGAACAGTCAACATGGATTTGTGCCTAGAAGGTCATGTTTGACTAATCTTCTTGAATTTTTTGAAGAGGTTACTCGGGAAATTGATGAGGGTAAAGCAGTGGATATTGTATATATGGACTTCAGTAAGGCCTTTGACAAGGTTCCTCACGGAAGGTTGGTTAAGAAGGTTCAATTGTTGGGTATTAATGGTGGAGTAGCAAGATGGATTCAACAGTGGCTGAATGGGAGATGCCAGAGAGTAATGGTGGATGGCTGTTTGTCAGGTTGGAGGCCAGTGACGAATGGGGTGCCACGGGGATCTGTGTTGGGTCCACTGTTGTTTGTCATGTACATCAATGATCTGGATGATGGTGTGGTAAATTGGATTAGTAAGTCAAGTCAAGTCAAATCAAGTCAAGTTTATTTGTCACATACACATACGAGATGTGCAGTGAAATGAAAGTGGCAATGCTCGTGGACTTTTGTGCAAAAGACAAACAACCAAACAACTAAACAAACTATAAACACAATCATAACACACATATTCTTTTACATAATAAATAATGGAAGGAAAAACGTTCAGTAGAGTTAGTCCCTGGTGAGATAGGCGTTCACAGTCCGAATGGCCTCTGGGAAGAAACTCCTTCTCAACCTCTCGGTTCTCACCGTATGGCAACGGAGGCGTTTACCTGACCGTAGAAGCTGGAACAGTCCGTTGCAGGAGTGGAAGGGGTCTCTCATGATATTGTTGGCGCTGGAGTTGCACCTCCTGATGTATAGTTCCTGCAGGGGGGCAAGTGAAATTCCCATAGTGCGTTCGGCCGAACTCACTACTCTCTGCAGAGCATTCTTGTCCTTGGCAGAGCAATTCCCAAACCAGATGGCAATGTTCCCGGACAAGATGCTTTCCACCGCCGCTGCGTAGAAGCACTGGAGGATCCTCGGAGACACTCTGAGGTTCCTCAATTGCCTGAGGTGGTAAAGGCGCTGCCTTGCCTTACTCACGAGTGCTGAGGCGTGTGATGCCCATGTCATATCCTCGGAGATGTGGACACCCAGATATTTAAAACAGTACACCCTATCCACAGGATCCCCATTTATCCTCAATGGAGTGTACGTCCTCGGATGATGTGCCCTCCTAAAGT
>NC_045991.1:10019083-10137062 GCF_010909765.2 Amblyraja radiata
TATAAAGTGTGTAAAATCATGAGACGAATAATTAGGATGAATGCAGTCTTTTATCCAGGATGGAGAATCACAAATCAGACATCATAGGGTTAAGGTGAGAGGGGTAAGATTTACAAGGAACCTGAAGGGAAGACTTGACACAAAGATGGTTCTAGGTATAAGGGACAAACATAGGTGAGATAATTTACTTTTGACATTACATATGAGTTTTCTGACTCTGCTGAGTATATTTTGTTTTATGTTATATTGCAAATGCCCAGCAATTAATACGGTCCACGATACGGTATCGGGTGTTTGACTGTGTTCTTCCAGCCGCGCGCACTCGTCATCTTGTCTCCACATTTGTCCAACAGTTCATTTGTGGTTAACCGCCATTCAACACCTTCTCTTGTTTAATATATACTGTTTCCGTAACATGGACATTCTTAGAGCCATCGTAGTACGAACATCCCGCTCTGTTCATGGTTGTAACTTATATCAGATCATTAGATCAGGTAAGGTGAGGCTGGTCTATTATTGTCACATGGTCCTAGATGCAGTGGAAAGCGTGACTTTGCTCGCTATCTATTCAGTCCAGATATGCCATACATCGATACAATCAATTAAAATCCTGTAGTTGTAGCGTGGAGGATGTTACAGAATGCAGAGTATAGTGTATTATATAGCATATCGTGCTGAATATTGTTGGTTATTTCCATCAAACCCTGAATTATCCGTGTATTGATGAGAATCAATAGCCTTAGTTCAAGTCACATTGTGTCATTCAGTTCTCCGTCTAACTGGACAAGTGCAGTTGGATAATTCGAGTTCTGGAAAAAAACACAAAACAAAGAATGTGTGTAAAAAAAATATTTAAATGTGCATGTTTATATCTGGAACAATGGAACAATAAGCCGTGAAAGATCCCTCTGGGGACACGATGTTGTAGACAATTAAAATGAGAGGCGTTTTAGGTTTGAGCTTCAAGTTTAAGTTTGATATTGTTACACGAGTACATGTGAAAAGCGATATAATAATAATGGATGGGATTTATATAGCGCCTTTCTAATACTCATGGCGCTTTACATCGCATTATTCATTCACTCCTCAGTCACACTCGGTGGTGGTAAGCTACTTCTGTAGCCACAGCTGCCCTGGGGCAGACTGACGGAAGCGTGGCTGCCAATCTGCGCCTACGGCCCCTCCGACCACCACCAATCACTCACACACATTCACACACATTCACACACAGGCAAAGGTGGATGAAGTGTCTTGCCCAAGGACACAACGATAGTATGCACTCCAAGCGGGATTCGAACCGGCTACCTTCCGGTTGCCAGCCGAACACTTAGCCCATTGTGCCATCTGTCGTCCCAGATGTCCCGATATGTCGTCCCGATATGTTGCATGCTATCCACTCACATCAGATATATCATATATAGACAGTATCATTTCAAACTCGAGGACAACGAGTCGTGGGCTAATGGATTCGCATGGAGAATGAGCTACCAGAGGAGGTCGTTGAGGGAGTCATTGTTACAACCTTGCAATGGGAGTTAAACTGCTTAGTGGATAGGAACGATTTGGGGTTATGTGGGCGAAAGATGGGTTGGAGTGATTCGTGCAGATGGGGCACATCGGTCGGCAGCTGGGCCGAAAGGTCTATTACCGTGTTCTCTGACAATATATAGAGCCATGTGGAAGATACAGAGTGCAGCATATAGTTCGCACGATTGAGAGTATTGTAGTGCATCCGTACTTGGAGGAACATCCACTATAGGACATCCACTACAAACCCACTGACTCCCAGGGCTATCCAGTCTACTTTTCTTCCCACCCTGCTTCCTGTAAGGACTCCATCCCCTACTCCCAATTCCTCCGTCTACACCGCATCTGCTCCCAGGATGAGGTGTTCCACACCAGGGCATCTGAGATGTCCTCATTCTTCAGGGAACGGGGGTCCCCTCCAGCACTATAGACGAGGCTCGCACCAGGGTCACTTCCATACCCCGCAACACTGCTCTCTCTCCCCCCCCCCCCCCCACTCGCAACAAGGGCATAGTGCCCCCAGTCCTCACCTTTCAACCCACTAGCCCCCTCCCATTCCGTATCCGACCTATCTGTCCTGGGTCTCCTTCAGGGCCAGAGTGAGCAACACCGGAAATTGGAAGAACAGCACCTCATATTCCGCTTGGGGAGTCTGCATCCTGCTGGCATGAACATTGAATTTTCACAATTCTGTTAGCCCTTGGTGTCTCCTCCACGTTCCCAGCTCTCCCTCAGCCCTCGGACTCCTTCTCCTGCTTCTTCCTTTCTCCCCCCCCCCCCCCCCCCCCCCTCACCCCCCTCTCAGTCTGAAGAAGGGTTTCGGCCCGAAACGTTGCTTATCTCCTTCACTCCACAGATGCTGCTGCACCCGCAGAGTTTCTCCACCATTTTGGTATACAATCGATTTTCCAGCATCTGCAGTTCCTTCTTAAACACTTCTTAAACACTTGGAGGAACTGACCGGTCTGGACAAGTCTTTGACTACGTTAGTTGTTTTATTTCCGAGGCAGCGTGATGTGTAGATGGATTCAATGGTGGGACGTCTGGTTTCTGTGATGGATTGCACTCTATTTATAACTGCAATTTCTCGCGGTCTTGGCAAACCAGTTCCCACTCCAATCTGTGGTGCAACCCGACAATATGCTTTCCACGATATATCCCGAAAAGCTTGTCAGAGTCACTGGAGACAAGCTACATTACCTCAGACTCCTGCTGAAGCAGACGCGTTGATGTGCCTTCTTGGAAGTCGCATCAATTGATTACCCCGCGACAGATCGTTGGTAATCTAACACCATGTAACTTGAGCACTCGACCATTTCCAATTCCATACCATTGATGCAGCTGTGGGCTGTACTCCACCATGCTTCATGAAGTCAATAACTACCTCCTTCAACTTGCTGACATTGAAAGAGGGGTTATGGTCCTGACATCGTGTCACTAAGTTCACTATCTTCGTCTTCCGATGTACTTCCGGTGGCGCTGGTGCCAGCAGCCTCCACCTACAGCCCGGTATCTTTTTGTTTTTTTGTTTATTTATTTAGTTATGTAAAAGTGTGTTTTTTTGTGGGGTTTGTTTGTGTTTTTATGTGGGGGAAGAGGGTACGGTGCGGGGGATACCGTCCTTCAGTCGCTTCCTGGTGAAGACGCGACTATTATTCGAGTCGCGTCCTCCCCCCCCCCCCCCCCCCCCCCCCCCCCCAGCGGCCTACCTAGTGGATTAGCGCGGCCTTTCCTGCCGGGATCGACCAGAGCTCCAGCAGCGGCGGGATAGCGCTGATACATCGCGGGGCTGGCGATGCCTTACCGGGGATCGCCGTCTGGAGCCCGGAGTGCTGGACCTGCTGCACCGACATCATGGAGCTGCGGTTTGCGGAGCTCCCAACGCGGGCGGCGCTGATGGACAGCGCGGGGTCCTGCGACTCTGCCCAGCTCGGCCGCTGCGGACTCGGGAGCTGCGGGCTCGGGAGCTGCGGGCACGGGGGCTGCGGGCTCGGGGGCTGCGGACACGGGAGCTCGGGAGCTGCGGACTCGGGAGCTGCGGGCTCGGGAGCTGCGGACTCGGGAGCTGCGGACACGGGGGCTGCGGACTCGGGGGCTGCGGGCTCGGGAGCTGCGGACTCGGGGGCTGCGGACTCGGGGGCTGCGGACACGGGAGCTGCGGACTCCGGCTGCGGGAGACGGCTGATCAGGAGGTCCGGGCCGCTGAGGAGGAGGATGTTCACCGTCGGGGTTCGGCGTCGGCGTTCCACCAGCCCGGCGTGAGGGCCTGAACATCGGGCCACCCGGGGCGGCGACTGCGGGTGCTAGGAAGGCCTCGACCACGAGTGAACATCTGAGAAGAACGGAGTGGAGGCTGGCTGGACTATGGTGCCTTCCTCACCTTGGTGCCATTGTGTTATGTTGTGTCGTGGACTTTCACTGTTTGTGCTTTTTTTAAAATTCTATTTTATTTTTAATATGTTTTATTATTTATTATTATTTATTAATTTTTATTTTTATGATACTGCCTGTAAGGGAAATTCATTTCGTTGTCTCTAACTGAGACAATGACAATAAATTTGAATACAATACAATACAATACAATACAATACAGAAGTGGGATCATTCTTGTTTCGCTTGGGCAACTAACAACCCAGGGGTATGAAGCAGTGTTCAAATCAGATGATTTAGTGTCATAGAAGAAATCTAGGTTATGGCAACAAGCCCACTCAGGTAAGACAGCAATTCCCCAATATCATGTTGTTCAAGAAGGAACTGCAGATTCTGGAAAATCGAAGGTACACAGCAATTCCCCAATATCATGTTGGGCAATTCACAGAGGAACAGTCCAATCCACTAGGTATGCCAAAATGCTGGAGAAACTCAGCGGGTGCAGCAGCATCTATGGAGCGAAGGAAATAGGCAACGTTTCTGGCTGAAACCCTTCTACACACTATTCAATATTTATGTTTGTACACTATTCACTATTTCTGTTTGTACAGAACCAGATCACTTTCCAAGTATCATCTATCCCTGCAAAGTGCTGAGTCAGGTGGTCTGGATGAGGCTGGAGATATCTGGTGTGTATAGGATCTCAGAGAGCAGAACATGTGGCCTGCACTCCTGCTGTATCCACCCTCAAGACTGAAAAGCTGGTACGCGCCGACAATTGTGGAGCTGCCTCCCAGATTCAGCAATTTGCCCTCATGTATAACTCACCTGCTAATTGCCCACTAACTAACTCACTGGTACACTATGATGCTAAGACATTACTAAACATTAATCAGCTACATTAACTGTCCTTTAAGTAAACTTTCATTTATTGCTGCTGGACAAAGATGAAATCAAATAAGCATTTACAAATTGTGAGATACTAACTGAAATTCACGACAATAATGTGCATTTTATAGGATATGCAAAAACTACCATTCAATAAAAAAACTATTTTATTAGCAACTGTTAAACAGGTCTGTTAATCGTGCATTCTACAACCTTCAGATCACGTCCCCAGCTACTACACAATACTGAAAGCACAAGCTAAACATTTCTGAAACTTTTTTCCAATCATCTTTAAAATTATCTTCATTAGTAGGTGTGAAGACATTTTAGCACTAACCGGAAACCCAAAAAATGGTGACCAAAGTAAAACACTAGCCAATGTTAGCCTAAATGAGCAGAATTGTAATTTCCTGAAGCATTTACTAATCTGAGTGCTTGGTTAAGTGAGCAGACAGGTGTTGGACATGGCAGGAGAAGCAACATCTACTGATCGAGTGATCAAGCAGGCAAATAGTTACAATAGCAGGCAATGGATGCCTTGCTCACCCACCAGTACAAGGCCAGATACTACTACTGCACAACATTTATAAAACTAATCCCATATTAAAATAAATGGTACATTTACAAATTAAACTATCCAATTGTGGATTAAAATGAAGGGGAAAGACTTTTACCAAAAATGCTTCATTTTACAATAAACTGTTGTGAGTGGAAGTATTTCCCGAACTGTGGGAATAGTCAATGACCTGTTACCACAAGGGTTTGACTGCACACTATATACTAACTCACTGGGGCGACTCCAGGCTCACACCAACATGACAATCAAATGTGCAGTTATGTTGCTGAATCACTGACCTGAACGAACAGTCATACAACTAAACTTTCTGATCAATGTCTCCATCACTATTTGTCACCTGGAATCTTCCTTAAAACATGTCTAGGGAAGGAACAGGGCGGAGATATTCAGCCAAGATGTTCATTTCGCACAGGAGCCTGCAGGTCTAAGCCTGGCTATCCTGCATATTCACCATATTCCAGATAGTCACTTCACAAAGGATAAACAGAGTCGACTTATCAGCATATAATGATGGAATGTGCAGCGGTAAACCCTCAGCAAGCAGCAGTCTGTGTCATTGCTACTGTGTACCCCAGGAAATGTAGTCGGGGCGAGTTGCAGCGTGATATTCATCAATTAACTGCTGGACAATCTCCCGGGAATTATCCAGTTCATCAAAACTCTCCTTAAATATGTCCTCTTTGCGAAATTGTTCTAAGAATGCTTCTCTTTTTCTGAGTTTATCATACTGTCTGCTGGTTCTTTCAAACAACTGTGGGATGAAGAGAAAACCCTTAATAATCCCATAAACTCAAACACGTTACATTAAGGTGCAGAATGGTTTCACAGTTTTTTTAGTGTGGAACCCTTTAATGTCAAACTCCTTTTTTAAATTCTCGGATGTTCAATATTCTTTGACCGGTATACTATGAATCAGTGTTTTCACACTGAATATTTTATACAGGGCAGGTTTCATATGGTGCTTTATAACATTCAACCAAAACTTTTGTCAACAGTTCTAATCTTGTTGGCTGGAATGTACATTCAATCCGTTCATGGTCTCTTGAAACAGACATACCCAGAAACGAGCAACACGACCAAATCCCTCATTCGAGGCAGCAGGATTAGAACTCTTGTCAACATTGTTTTGAATGTATACATACATGATAAAGTACAGTATGGGGATAGGGCCTCAAAGGTTTCAAGGCCATTCCGAGTCAAGCAAGCCAGAATGGCTGATTTGTTGGGACTTTCCACCCCTGGCAGCACACTGCAAGGAATGGTGCTCTGCCAACAGCAAGTGACCAGTGAGTTCAGCCAATGCACCAGTGGGTACAACAGCTACTATCTTGTTGAACAGAATTTGTTTATAAAGTGTTCTTTACACTCAGTCATTTATTTCACTTTTCACTGCACATCAACAATTTAATCACATAAATATAAACACTCATTGCCAGACAATATGAGTCAAACTATTAGAACTGTCACGTGTCAACCACAAATATATTGATACTTACTGAGGAGATGCTGGTATGATTGGCCATCATAAGCCCACTGACACGGTGAGCTGATGGCAGGTATGGAGACTTCCGTGACAATGCCACCTGAATACTGCCTGGTCCCCACGGTATGAAGTTGGCCAATTTTCGCTCTCGTATTCTTTGCAGACTTTTATGGACCTATATAAAGAACGTGGCTTAGAGTGAAAACATAGAAAATAGGTGCTAGAGTAGGTAATTCGGCCCTTCGAGCCTGCACCGCCATTCGATATGATCATGGCTGATCATCCAACTCAGTATCCCATCCCTGCCTTCTCTCCATACGTTGCTGGCAGGGCTGCCGGCTTGCAGCGCCCCCACCGACCTTGAAACTGTTCCTAATTGTGAACCAGTATCGCCACTCTGACAGCCCAGGAATCGGTCAGCACTAAAAGGTGCACTGACCCCCACCCTGACTACCACAGGTAACATCCCGGTGAATCTCCTCTACACCATCCTATAATGTGGTGATCAGAACTAATCAGATCTCAGCTGGAGTACTGGATGTAAAATCAGAGCATCACCTCCTGACGTATATAATGCCCTGACTGATGAAGGGCAGTATCCCATATGCATTCCTATTGACATCGCTCACCTGCATCTCAGGTCTCCGTGTTCCTCAGTACCCCCAAGACCTATTAATGGTATGTGTCCTAACCTCATCAGTGCTCCCAAATTGCATAACCATATTAATTTGTATTAAACACTATCTGCCATTTTCAGCCCATGTCATCGCCATCGATATCTCATGACTAGCTTTCACACCTTCAATAACTCAATAACCAGTCTTCATGTCATCTGTGAACCGATGAAGGCAAGCATACCAATGCATTCTTTACCACTCTAGCCTCTCATGGTGCCATTTTTGGTGTGGGGGTTATGGATTTGGGTCCAGAGATCCCTGCACGTCAATGTTATTAAAGGTGTTGCCATTATCTGTATTCTTTTCTTTTACATTCAACCAACTTGCTTGCAAAAAATGATGATACACATAAAATGCTGGCAGTTAGGCTGCATCTCTGGAGAAAAGGAATAGGTGACGTTTCAAATTGAGACCCTTCATCAGACCTTGCTTGGAGTAAACTGTATCTGCCATTTCTTTGCACATTTCAGTAACTGATCCTACTTTCATTTACCTGGTAACAACCTTTCTCAATCAATCACGTTCCTGTCTAATACCATCAAAATCAGCCTTTCACCAATTTAGATTTAATATATTAGTGCACCCTCTTTCCACAACTATTTTTAAATTAATAGAATTATGGTCACAGCTCTCAAAGTGTACCCCCACTGATATTTCAGTCATTTGCCAAGAGGAGGTTGAGTGTTGCCTTTATGGATGTGGAGAGTATCCATACTCATCCTTTCCTTAATGTGGTTCTAACCTGAATCTATATTCTTACCCGAGTAGGGCCCACTTCTCCTTGGATAATGTTGAGGATGGCAGTGTAACAGTGGTTAGTTTGCCTGTCTCTGCCAGTGGACACCATCACATTCTTTGGTTGCAACAGTCTTCGCATGACATCCAGGACTGTAGTTTTACGTATACTTGCCACCTGAGGACAAAAGATGCGCTAGTTTTAAAAATTAGAGAGTTGTAATTATCAATCCCTCCCTTTGAACAAAAGTAGCATAGAATCAGTGAACAGAATTAGAGCCAAAACTAACTAGATTCTCATTAAATAAGGCAAACATATCTGGTATTGTTTTTTGATGGTTTATCATTGTCATGTACAGTGCCCTCCATAATGTTTGGGACAAAGACCCATCATTTATTTATTTGCCTCTGTACACCACAATTTGAGATTTGTAATAGTAAAAAATCACACGATTAAAATGCATATTGTCATATTTTATTAAAAGACCATTTTATACATTTTGGTTTCACCATGTAGAAATTACAGCTGAGTTTAAACATAGTCCCCCCATTTCAGGGCACCATAATGTTTGGGACATAAGGCTTCACAGGTGTTTGTAATTGCCCAGGTGTGTTTAAATGCCTCCTTAAAGCAGGTAGAGAGCTCTCAGCACCGAGTCTTTCCTCCAGTCTTTCCATCACATTTGGAAACTTTTATTACTGTTTATCAACATGAGGACCAAAGTTGTACCACTGAAAGCCAAATAACCCATTATAAGACTGAGAAACAAGATGACAACTGTTAGAGACATCAAGCAAACATTAGGCTTACCAAAATCAACTGTTTGAAACATCATTAAGAAGAAAGAGAGCACTGGTGAGCTCACTAATCGCAAAGGGACTGGCAGGCCAAGGAAGACCTCCACAGCTAATGACAGATTAATTCTCTATATAATTAAGAAACATCCCCAAACACCTGTCCGACAGATCAGAACTACTCTTCAGGAGTCAGGTGTGGATTTATCAATGACCACTGTCCGCAGAAGACTTCGTGAACAGAAATACAGAGGCTACACTGCAAGATGAAACCACTGGTTAGCCACAAAAATAGGATGGCCATGTTACAGTTTGCCAAGAAGTACTTAAAAGAGCAACTACAGTTCTGGAAAAAGGTCTTGTGGACAGATGAGACGAAGATTAACTTATCAGAGAGATGGCAAGAATGAAGTATGGAGGAGAGAAGGAACTGCCCAAGATCCAAAGCATAACACCTCATCTGTGAAACACGGTGGTGGGTGTGTTATGGCCTGGGAAAACTGGCTGCTGAAGGTACTGGCTCACTTATCTTCATTGATGATACAACTGCTGATGGTAGTAGCATAATGAATTCTGAAGTGTATAGACACATCCTATCTGCTCATGTTCAAACAAATGCCTCAAAACTCATTGGGCGGCGGTTCATTCTACAGCAAGACAATGATCTCGAACATACTGCTAAAGTATCAAAGGAATTTTTCAAAGCTAAAAAATGGTCAATTCTTTTGTGGCCGTCAATCACCCGATCTGAACCCAATTGAGCATGCCTTTTATATGCTGAAGAGAAAACTGAAGGGTACTAGCCCCCAAAACAAGCATGAGCTAAAGATGGCTGCAATACAGGCCTGGCAGAGCATCACCAGAGAAGACACCCAACAACTGGTGATGTCCATGTATCGCAGACTTCAAGCAGTCATTGCATGCAAAGGATATGCAACACAATACTAAACATGACTACTTTCATTTACATGACATTGCTGTGTCCCAAACATTATGGTGCCCTGAAATGGGGGGACTATGTATAAACACTGCTGTAATTTCTATATGGTGAAACCAAAATGTATAAAAATGGCCTTTAATAAAATCTGACAATGTGCACTTAAACCACATATGATTTTTTCAATTACAAATCTCAAATTGTGGAGTATAGGGGCAAATAAATAAATGATGGGTCTTTATCCCAAACATTATTAGGAAAAGGGGAGATGGAAAAGTAGGCATGCAGGTGCAGCAGGCAGTGAAGAAAGCGAATGGTATGTTAGCATTCATAGCAAAAGGATTTGAGTATAGGAGCAGGGAGGTTCTACTGCAGTTGTACAGGGTCTTGGTGAGACCACACCTGGAGTATTGCGTACAGTTTTGGTCTCCAAATCTGATTAAGGACATTATTGCCATAGAGGGAGTGCAGAGAAGGTTCACCAGACTGATTCCTGGGATGTCAGGACTTTCATATGAAGAAAGACTGGATAGACTCAGCTTATACTCGTTAGAATTTAGGAGATTGAGGGGGGATCTTACAGAAACTTACAAAATTCTTAAGGGGTTGGACAGGCTAGATGCAGGAAGATTGTTCCCGATGTTGGGGAAGTCCAGGACAAGGGGTCACAGCTTAAGGATAAGGGGGAAATCCTTTAAGACCGAGATGAGAAAAACAGTTTTCACACAGAGAGTGGCGAATCTCTGGAACTCTCTGCCACAGAAGGTAGTTTAGGCCAGTTCTTTTAGTTGAGGCCAGTTGATTGGCTATATTTAAGAGGGAGTTAGATGTGGCCCTTGTGACTAAATGGATCAGGGGGTATGGAGAGAAGGCAGGTACGGGATACTGAGTTGGATGATCAGCCATGATCATATTGAATGGCGGGGCAGGCTCGAAGGGTCGAATGGCCTACTCCTGCACCTATTTTCTATGTATCTATGTATTATGGAGGGCACGGTATATTGAGATACAGTGGACTGCTATGTTTGCGCACTATCTGATCAAGTCATATTAGTACTAGCAAGACATAAACAAGGACAACAGGCAACACAAATACCAGAGTACATGCATTAAGGTGTTAGAGTTACAATGAAATTTCCAAGGTCCACAATGAGATAGGTTGGAAGATCAGTACTGCACCCTATCTTATGGGAGGACCATTCACTAGTCTGATATTGTCATAGCTTACACGGTTACATTTGCTATCAGGATTGCTTGAACAGAACCTATATAAATGCATGCACAAGCCCCTCAGACCACCATCTTAATCAGAAGTAGGATGAGCACAGAAATAGTCCAGCTCAGTGGCACAGCTGGTAAAACAGCTGCCTCGCAGCACTAGTGATTCAAGGTCGATCCTGACCTCGGGTGCTGTCTGTGTGGAGTTTGCATGTTCTCATCGGTTTAAGATGAAGGGGGAAAGATTTTATAGGAATCTGAGGGGTCACTTTTTCACACAAAAGGTAGGTGTATGGAACAAGCCTCTGGAGTAGGTAGTTGCGACAGGGATTATCGCTATGTTTAAGATGCAATTAGACAGGCACATGGACAGGACAGGTTTAGAGGGACGTGGGCTAAACGCAGGCAAGTGGGACTAGTGTAGATGGGACACATTGGTTTGTGTGGGCAAGTTGGGCCAAAGGGCTTGTTTCCACACTGTATGATTCTACGACTCTAAACCAGTGATCTTCTCAGAATAGTGGAGCACATTGGCCCTCGAAGCTACAAACCACTACAATGTTTCATGACAAACAAATTCATTGTTGTTACATCAAAACATAATTTAAGACATAACACGAATCACCACGTACTGATTGATCTGTCGTAAGCGGAGTATAGCCAGTCATGAGAAAATGAAGCCTTGGAGTGGGAATAAGGGAAGCAATCAGTCCAATTAGATCATTATTCATATAGCCTAGGTACCGGAGTGTAGAGGTACTTGCAGACATGATTGTGGACACCTATGAAAACAAATCACAAAACAAAGTCATACTGCAGCTAAAATCAATATATCCTCTATCATTAAAACTCATCAACACACTAGGTGAGTAAACCTAAACAGAAGCTGATCAAAGCTTTGGTGCTGGGAAGCAATAAATGGAAGCATAATTTATCAGTACAAACCCAAGAAAAGAATTAGCTTGATCAGATCAAGGCTGCAAGATAATTCCAGCTGCCCATAAAACTGCATTTCAACATTAGATTACCCTCCATGAGAGCCCCTTCCCCGAGCTGTGCTTCCCACATTATAATGCCAAAGAACTAATGTGTTAGCCGTGCTTCCGATTACTTTTTCTTCTGACCCAAAAGGCCAGCAGCCGAAACGTTAAGCTGGGAAAGTCGGTGGGTGGCAGCAGTAACAATAGCAATAGACAATAGACAATAGGTGCAGGAGTAAGCCATTCATTCGGCTCTTCGAGCCAGCATCGCCTGTCATGGAGGGACATTGTATAAACACAGCTGTAATTTCTACATGGTGAAAATGTATAAAAATACCCTTTAATAAAATCTGACAATGCGCACTTTAACCACACTTGATTTTTTCTATTACAAATCTCAAATTGTGGAGTACAGAGGCAAATAAATAAATGATGGATCATTGTCCCAAACATTTTGGAGGGCACTATATGTGTGTATATATGTATATATGTGTGTGTGCATGTATTTGTGATCATGTGTACGTATACACACACTGAACTTTTTTTTCTCTCGTTTATTATATTGTTTAGTGTACTATGTTTATATATTCTGTTGTGCTGCAGCAAGTAAGAATGGCATTGTTCTATCTGGGACATAATGACTATTCAGGACTGGGGGGAAGTGGCAGACAGTGCAAGGGCTGCAGTACCACCAAAGGTCACGGCGTGATACATTGTAAGAGATGGTGACTTTTGATGCTGCAAATGAAAGGGACAAATCAGAGCAGTGTGAGTATGCTACCTGGCTCACTGAGTTAATGCAGCATTTTGTTTTTCTTTGGTATAAATCAGCACATGTAGTTTACTTGTTATGACACAAGGAATCATGTGTCTGCAGGAATAACATGAATGAGTTCCTATAGTAAGTTTTGGTATTTAAATGAACATCCTGCCCCGATTAAATTATTTTTGCACCACCTCTTCTTTTTTCTTCAATTAACCTCCCAAATCTATGTCCAATAAGCAATGCTTTGTAGATCTCCGATCTAGTTATTTACTTACCAACTAGTTGATCTGAGAAAAGGAAGGGTTCTGAATATGAAGCCTGTCTGTTGCAATCCGGTTTAGTGCTGTGTAGTCAAGAACAACATTTGAAAACACAACACAGCAGCTCAGAGCTCAGTTCAAAACAGCAAACCATTCCACAGCTTGCCACAAGTTGAAACATTCCACTTGAAGTTACTCACCACACAGTCTGCATTTTGAGTTAGTCTCTTCAGTGTTAACAGCGAATTATAAGGCTGCACAACGACATCACTCATCTCATCTTGATTAGGGAACACAGAGTAAGTCTGAACCAACTTCTTTGGGTACCTTCAGAGATATAATGTGAATAGGTTTGCAATTTAGAACAGTCAGACTTTCAAATTCTGATAAAAGCTTTGGTTTTCCTCCCTAAACATTTGTAGAGAATGAGATACTCAAATAAAGTACTATTAGTGAAAAATTTGTCTTATCGAGAAACAAATGTGGTTCACGTGATAAATGTGCGAGACCCGTCGATCTACATTGCAGCGTTTTGATGGCGGCAGCGATGGAGAGAGAGGATGTATTAGTCGTTATCTTTCCAAATTTCATAGAAGCTGCAGACTGGAAGGCAACTGCTGTAAATTCAATATTTTATAAAAGGGAGAATTAAAAAAGAGAACTACGGGCCAGTTAACCTGACTTCAATAACATGGAAAAGGCTATAATTTATTATTAATGAAGTAGTAGAAGGGCATTTAAAATAACAACAACAAAACTGGGCTTGGTTAATATGTATTTATGAAAAGGAAATTATGCTTGCAAAGCTGCTACATTTTGTGTGTGTCACTATCAGCATTAGGGCATTTAATTAGTGTGCTGTATTCAAACTATCAGAAAGCAGATTAATCTCTGGAATTATAAAACAAGGAATTATCTAACTGGTATGTATGATATTTTAAAAGAGCTCATAGTCTACACTTGAGGTAGAGTATTTGGGATTGATGACAGGAGAGATTTTTTCAAACAAGGCTGTGAAATCCTCTGTTCCAAGGACTGCAGATGATAATTTGTTGAGTATACAATTCATAGTAGAATTAAGGAATGTTGTGAAAGGGGAGAGTGGAATTGATAGGGAGGTTAAATCATGTTGCAGATAGGCAGCATGGAGACAGTCCCTTCAAGCCAACTCATCCTATTGTCCAAGGTGCCTTCCTGAGCTGCCGGCTGCCTTTCTTCCTTTTGATTCGTTCCATCGTGTGATGTCACAATGCCCAATACTCGCAGATGTCCAATCGGAATGGATCTATTTACATGAACGGCTGCCGGCCGCCTTTCTTCCTTTGATTTACTGCAACTCCGAAACCAGACGCAGAATCGCCGACATCTTTTCCATTTCGGTAGAGATTTCACTTTTCTTTCTAAGTATCCGCTCCTCATTACATTTCGTCGTGTTTAAGTACACGTTTTTAATCAAATCCTCCCCCCCAATATTTCAAAAATAAACTGGCTTCTCACCCATAGAAGCAGCACTAGCCCCAGCCCCTGGTGAACGTTCCATCGTGTGATGTCACAATGCCTGATGCTCACATATGTCCAATCGGAATGGATTCATTTACATATGCCTTTGCAGGAGGCCCAGCCCGTGGTGAACGTTCCATTGTGTGATGTCACAATGCCCAATGTTCAAAGGCATTGTTGCCATAGAGGGAGTACAGAGAAGGTTCACCAGACTGATTCCTGGGATGTCAGGACTTTCATATGAATAAAGACTGGATAGACTCGGCTTGTACTCGCTAGATTTTAGAAGATTGAGCGGGGATCATATAGAAACTTACAAAATTCTTAAGGGGTTGGACAGGCTAAATGCAGGAAGATTGTTCCAGATGTTGAGGAAGTCCAGTACAAGGGGTCACAGTTTAAGGATAAGGGGTAAATCTTTTAGGACCGAGACGAGAAAAACATTTTTCACACAGAGAGTGGTGAATCTCTGGAATTCACTGGCACAGAAGGTAGTTGAGGCCAGTTCATTGGCTATATTTAAGAGGGAGTTAGATGTGGCCCTTGTGGCTAAAGGGATAAGAGGGTATGGAGATAAGGCAGGTACAGGATACTGAGTTGGATGATCAGCCATGATCATATTGAATGGTGGCGCAGGCTCAAAGGGCTGAATGGCCTACTCCTGCACTTAATTTCTATGTTTCTATGTTTCCTCTCCTCACCCGGCTCCCTCTCCCACCCATCCTTCTCTCCCCCCGCCCCCTTCCCTTCTATCCCCCCGCCCCCTTCCCTTCTATCCCTCTTCCACCACTGCCCCTACCTCTCCCTCCCCACTCTTCCACTTCTCTCCCCTTACCACACCCCTCTCCCTCCCCCACCCCTCTCTCTTCCCCTCCCTTCCCCTCTCACCTCACCCCTTCCTCCTACCCCTCTGTTCCTCTTCAACCACTCCCCTGTCCCTCTTCCACCACTCCCGCTACCCCTCTACCCCTACCTCCCTCCCCACTCTACCACTTCTCTCCCCCTTCTCTCCTCCCCTCTCCCTCTCCTCACCCCTCTCCCATCCCTCTCTCCCCCACCCCTTCCCTCCCTACCCCACTCCCTTCACTCCCTCTCCCCGCCCCTTCCCCCTATCCCTCTTCCATCACTCCCCCTACCCCTCTCCTCCTCCCTCCCCACTTCTCTCCCCCCTCCACTCTCCCTCCCCACTCTTTCCCCTCTCTCCCCCACCCCTCTCCCCCTCCCTCCCTCTTCCCCCCTCTTCCCCACCTCCCCCACATCTCTCTCCCCATCCCCCTCTCTCACCCCCTACCCCGCTCTCCTTTCTCTCCCAAATCGGTCCCGTTTCCTCATCCTCCTCTCCCCTCTTCTCACCCCCCTCCACCACCTGTGTGTTTGGGGGGTGGTTAAGGTTAGTGTGAAGCCGCAGCCCCCCTCCCCCCCCCTCCCCGCAAACGCCGTTGGGGAAACAGACCCAACGGGTCTGCACTTGGTCTAGTTAGCTTTAAAATAGTTGTGGATAAAGGGAGGGTGGGCCCCACAAGTTAAAATTCTAAATTGGGACTAGTGTAACTTTGATGGTATAAGATAGGAACATTCTCAAATTGATTGGACAATAGACAATAGGTGCAGGAGTAGGCCATTCAGCCCTTCGGGCCAGCACCGCCATTCAATGTGATCATGGCTGATTATCCCCAATCAGTACCCTGTTCCTGCCTTCTCCCCATATCCCCTGACTCCGCTAGTTTTAAGAGTACTATCTAGGTCTCTCTTGAAAGCATTCAGAGAACCTGCCTCCATTGCCCTCTGAGGCAGAGAATTCCACAGACTCACCACTCTCTGTGAGAAAAAGTGTTTCTTTGGCTCCGTTCTAAATTGCTTACTCCTTATTCTTAAACTGTGGCCCCTGGTTCTGGACTCCCCCAATATCGGGAACATATTTCCTGCCTGTAGCGTGTCCAAACCATTAATAATCTATATGTTTCAATGAGAACCCCTCTCCTCCTTCTAAAGTCCAGAGTGTATAAGCCCAGCTGCTCCATTCTCTCAGCATATGGCAGTCCCGCCATCCCGGGAATTAACCTTGTAAACCTACGCTGTACACCCACATTAGCACTGCACACAATACTCCAGGTGTGGTCTCACTAGGACTCTGTACAACTGCAGAAGAACCTCTTTGCTCCTATATTCAATTCCTCTTGTTATAAAGGCCAATATGCCATTCGTTTTCTTCACTGCCTGCTGTATCTGCATGCTTACTTTCATAGACTGATGTATAAGGACCCCCAGATCCCGATGTACTTCCCCTTTCCTCAACTTGATGCCATTTTGATAGTAATCTGCCTTCCTGTTTTTGCTACCAAAGTGGATAACCGCACATTTATCTGCATTAAACTTCATCTGCCATGCATCTGACCACTCCCCCAACCTGTCGAAGTCACCCTGCATTTTCATAGCATGCTCCTCACAGATCAAACTGCTGCCCAGCTTTGTGTCATCTGCAAATTTGCTAATGTTACTTTGAATCCCTTCCTACAAATCATTGATGTATATTGTAAATAGCTGCGGTCCCAGCACTGAGCCTTGCGGTACCCCACTAGTCACTGCCCGCCATTCTGAAAGGGACCCGTTAATCCCTCCTCTTTGTTTCTCTTGGAGTAGTTTGTTTGCAGGCAACGAAACATCCGGAAAATGGGATGTTTTTAAAAATGTGATGGCATGAGCTCAGAGCATGCATGTTCCAATTCGAGCAAAGGGCAGGGCATGTGGGAGTAAGGAAGCCTGCAAGATCAGAGAAATTGAGCCTCTGGTCTGGAAAAAGGCGTAGAACTTGCAGGCTTCTGAGACGATTCGGGAAAAACAGGATGGCAAAAAATATGGGAATAATATTAAGGAAAATCCAGATAACTTTTATGTACATTAAGATAAAGAGGGTAGATAGAGAGTGAATAGGGTCCTCCAGAAACCAAAATGTTTATCTCTGTGTGCTGCAGGAGATGGGCAAGATCCTCGATTAGGACAAGTCTGTAATATGGTCGAAGAGGTGCTGGATGTCCCAAGGTAATTGAAAGTACATAAATCTCATGAACATGATCAGATATATCCGAGGATACTGTTGGTAGCTTGAGAAGAATTGCAGGATTGCTGAGATAAACGAATCATAATTCGGCATGGGTGAGGTACCGCAAGAGTGGAGGGTGGCTAATGTTGTGCCTCTATTTAAGAAGGGCTGCAAGGAAAAACCTTGGAACTATAGACCAGTAAGCCTAACATCTGTGGTAGGTAAATTGTAGATAGCAAAGATGGTTCCCAAAATTTACAATAGGATCTTGATCAGCTGGGTAATTCAGTTGAGGAATGGTTAATGGAATTTAATGCAGATAAGTGCAAGGCATTACATTTTAGAAAGTCAAACCAGGGTAGCATCTTCACAGTGAATGACAAGGCCCTGGGGAGTGTTGTCGAGCAGAGGGATATTGAAAGTGCAGATGCACAGTTCCCTGAAAGTGGCCTCACAGATAGATCTTGTGGTCAAGAAGCCTTTAGGCACATTAGCCTTCATCAGTCAAAGATTTGAGTATAAAAGTTGGAATGTTATGTTAACAGTTGTACAAGATGTTGGTGAGGCCAAATTTGAAGTATTGTGTTCAGTTTTGGTCAGCCTGTTAGAGGAAGGATATCGTTAAGCTGGAAAGAATGCAAAGAAGATCGATGAGAATATTGCCAGGACATGAGGGCCTGAGCTCTTGGGGCAGCCGAGCAGGCTAGGGCTTTATTCCTTTGAGCTCAGGAGGCTAAGGGGTGATCACATGAAGTTGCAGATATTATCGTCCATATAGTCTGAGCATTTGACAGCACTGGGCCTCTATTCGCCGGAGTTTAGAAAGTTGAGGGGGGACCTCATTGAAACTTACATAATCCTGAAAGGCATAAATAGAGTGGATGTGGAAAGGATGTTTCCACCAGTTGGAACGGTTAGGACCAGTGGTTATAGTCACAGAATTAAAGGGCACTTGTTTAGATATGAGGTGAGGAGGAACTTCTTTAGTCAGAGGGTAGTTAAGTTCAAGTTCAAGTTCAAGTGAGTTTATTGTCATGTGTCCCTGTATAGGACAATGACATTCTTGCTTTGCTTAAGCACAGAGAAAATAGTAGGCATTTACTACAAAACAGATAAATGTGTCCATATACCATGATATAAATATATACACACATGAATAAATAAACTGATAGTGCAAATAACAGAAAGTGGTTGGTAATAATCAGAGTTTTGTCCGAGCCAGGTTTAATAGCCTGATGGCTGAGGGGAAGTAACTATTCCTGAACCTGGTTGTTGCAATCTTCAGGCTCCTGTACCTTCTACCTGAAGGTAGCAGGGAGATGAGTGTGTGGCCAGGATGGTGTGGGTCTTTGATGATACTGCCAGCCTTTTTGAGGCAGCGACTGCGATAAATCCCCTCAATGGAAGGAAGGTCAGAGCCGATGATGGACTGGGCAGTGTTTACTACTTTTTGTAGTCTTTTCCTCTCCAGGGCGCTCAAATTGCCGAACCAAGCCACGATGCAACCGGTCAGCATGCTCTCGACTGTGCACCTGTAGAAGTTAGAGAGAGTCTTCCTTGACAATCCGACTCTCCGTAATCTTCTCAGAAAGTAGAGGCGCTGATGTGCTTTTTTGATGATTGCATTAGTGTTCTCGGACCAGGAAAGATCTTCAGAGATGTGCACGCCCAGGAATTTGAAGCTCTTGACCCTTTCATCCATCGACCCGTTGATATCAATGGGGCTGTGGGTCCCCCTCCTACTCCTTCCAAAGTCCACAATCAGTTCCTTGGTTTTGCTGGTGTTGAGGGCCAGGTTATTGCGCTGGCACCATATGGACAGTTGCTCGATCTCTCTTCTGTACTCTGACTCATCCCCATCAGTGATACGCCCCACAATAGTGGTGTCGTCAGCGAATTTGATGATGGAGTTCGCACTGTGGTTCGCTACGCAGTCATGGGTATAGAGTGAGTACAGCAGGGGGCTGAGCACGCAGCCTTGAGGTGCTCCCGTGCTGATTGTTATTGAGGCTGACACATTTCCACCAATATGAACAGACTGTGGTCTGTGGACGAGGAAGTCAAGGATCCAGTTGCAGAGGAATGCGCAGAGACCCAGTTCTGCGAGTTTGGTAACCAGTTTGGAGGGGATGATTGTGTTAAATGCCGAGCTGTAATCAATGAATAACAGCCTGACATATGAGTTTTTGTTGTCCAAGTGGTCCAGTGCGGAGTGGAGGGCCAGCGAGATCGCATCCACCGTTGATCTGTTGTGGCGGTACGCGAACTGCAGTGGGTCCAGGTTTTTGTCGATGTAGGAGTTGATTTGCTCCATGATCAACCTCTCAAAGCACTTCATCACCACCGGCGTTAGTGCCACAGGTCGATAATCATTGAGGCATGTCACCTTACTCTTCTTGGGCACCGGTATAATTGATGCCCTTTTAAAGCAGGTGGGGACCTCATTCCTCAGAAGTGAGAGGTTGAAAATGTCCGTAAAAACTCCCGCCAGTTGTTCCGCACAGGTTTTTAGAACACGACCGGGTATACCATCAGGACCAGGTGCTTTTGGGGGTGCGCTCTTTAATTGCTGTTTGTAGGCAGGAAGAAGCATGGACCGTACCCTGGCATCTGGGAAAGTTGTGGAACTCATTGCCACAGAGGGCTGTGGAGGCTGCCAGTGGATATTTTTAAGGCAGAAATAGACAAATCCTTGATCAGGTGTCGGGTTATAGGGTGAAGGCAGGAAAATGGAATTAGGAGACAGAGATCAGCCATGATTGAATGGCGGAGTGGTCTCAATGGGCCAAATGGTCTAATTCTACTCGTGTAACGTGAACTTTTACCCTAAGAAGGGAAATCAGGAACAAGAGGACTTAAGTTTAATGTGAAAGGGAAAAGATTGAATAGAAATCTGAGGGCAGCATTTTCACACAGAGGGTAGGTAAATAGAACATGCTGCTCGAGGAGGTAGTTTAAGCTTCGATCGCCCCGACCACGGGATAATAAAGAGGAAGAAGTTTAAACTTTATTGCCTTCCATTATAGTGAGGAGAGTGGGAAATCCGCTGTGGTGGATGTTCATGTTAATTTTTATGTAGGTGTGTCTTGTTGCTTTTTTTTAGTATGGCTGTATGGTAATATTCGTTTGACTCGACCTTAATTGGTACATGTGACAATAAACAGACCTTTGAACATTGAACAGACATTTGGACAGGTACTTGGATAGGAAAGGCTTCCAGGGATATGGGCCACATACAGGCAGGTGGAACTAGCGTAGATAGGAAATCTGGTCTGTAAAGGCTTGTTGGGCAGAAGAGCCTGTTTCCATGCAGTATGACTGTAGGTCTGATTAGAGATAGCCAGTGAGCAGGGCAGTTTATATGGACTTCAGAAGACCATTGACAAGTTGCCATATGGTAGGCTAGTGTGGAAGGTTAGATCACATGGAATCCAAGACAAGCTACACAATTGGATTCAAGATTGGCTTGGAGGAAGGAGTCAGTGGGTAGTTTTGGAGCACAGTTTTTCTCATTGGAGGCCTGTGACCAGTGGAGTGATCCAGATGCCAGTGCTGTCTCCACTGTTGTTTGTTAGCTACATTAACAATATGGATGACAGTGTTGTTAACATTGTTAGTGAATTTGTAGACTATGGTAATAACACCATAATTGTTCAGTCACATTCAGGGAGAGCATGGTGACACTGGAATTCTCCACCCTGGATGTTAGATTGTTGGTGATAGAGGCCATAGATCAGTTTTTCAAAGATAGGGAATGGAAAGCTGCATGCAGTTGGCACAGAAGAAGAGTTGTGGTGTGGAGTAAATTGGCCGTGGTCATATTAAATTACAGTGTGAGGAGACAGGTGGCCTACTCTTACTCTTGTCCCTTTTGTGTTATGGATTAAAGGGGCAGAGTGCTTTGGGATGTGCTTCTAGAGCAGAGGGTCTCAGCAGCCAGGTCTGGAGGAGATAAGGGAGGAGGTGAGATTTTAATGAGTAAGGCAAAACAAAATATACACTCCCTTCCAGTCCCAGGTCCCCCTCCAACCTCAGCCTTCCTTGCATTTGTTGCTCAAAGATTCCCTGTGGCCTTTCACAGACCTTGCCTCTGTCTCTGACATGTACAGCCCAGTGTATTCAGTCCATCTGCCAACTGTAACAAATGTGACATCAGTCAGGGGTGCGACGGGGAAATAAAATTTGACTGTTAGAACTTTAATAGATGTTGGAATAAAATGGAGTCATGCAGCACCGCAAGTCCGCATTAATTTTCCCTCTCACATTCCCCTCTTGTGATTTTATAAACCTACATAAGGTCATTCCATTAGCTCCTTTGCTCCATGGAAATCAATCCCAGCCTATCCAGCCTCTGCTTCTCACTCAAACCCGCCAATCCTGGTAATCAATGTTGCATCTTTTCCAGTTTACTGACACCCTTCCTGTAGCAGGGTGACCACAACTGGACATATCCCAGCAGGTGCGGTCTCCTCGAGGTCTAGAACACTCAGACAGGACGCTGCAGAGTGAACCAGACATAGATGACCTCTTGGGCTGTTTGCACCCCCTGGCCTGTCTCTGTCTCCCAGCTCCAACCCCCTCCATGTCTCATTCCTGCCTATTTCCCCCTCCCCAGTTCAAATCCCCTTCCTCCTCTGCGTCTGCCTCACGTGTCCTAAACCCTCACCATCCCCTCTGCCCCTCCCCACGACCCTGTGCCCATCCTCCTGCCCCCTCCCTCGACTTCCATAACCCTTCCTTGCTCTCTCCTCTGCCCCTCTCTGCTGCCCTGCCCCAGACCTCCCTCCCCTCCTGCCCCACTATCCCTCCCTCCCACCCGGCCTGTCCGCCCGCCTGCACCCTTCCACCCACTCACTGCTCCCTCCCTCCTCATCTGCACCCCCTCACCCCACAACCTTCCCCATCCCCCCCCTCACCCCACATACCCCCTCACCCCACATCCCCACCCCCCCCCACACCCCACATCCTCCCCTCACCCCACATCCCCATCCCCCCCACACCCCACCTCACCCCACATCCCTCCCTCACCCCACACCCCCCCCCCCACACCCCACATCCCCCCCCCCACCCCCACCCCCCCCCCCCCCCCCCCCCCCCCCCCCCCCCCACACCCCACCTCCCCCCCCACACCCCACATCCCCCCCCACACCCCACACCCCCCCCCACACCCCACATCCCCCCACATCCACCCCACATCCCCCCCACACCCCACATCCCCCACCCACACCACACCCCCACTCCCCCCACACCTCCCCCCCACCCCCACCCCACATCCCCCCCCACCACACCCCACATCCCCCCCCACACACCCCCACCCCCCCCCACCTCCCCCCCCCCCCCATCCCCCACCACCACCCCCCCCCCCTCCCCCCACCCCCCACCTCCCCCCCCCACCCCCCACATCCCCCCCCCCCCCCCCCCACCCCCCAACCCCCCCCCCACACCCCCCACCCCCCCCCCCCCCCCCCCCCACCCCCCCCCCCCCCACCCCCCCCCCACCCCCCACATCCCCCCCCACCCCACCCCCCCCCACCCCCCAACCCCCCCACCCCCCCCCATCCCCCCCACCCCCCATCCCCCCCCCCCCCCCCCCCCCCCATCCCCCACACCCCCCCCCCCCCCCCCCCCCCCCCCCCCCTCCCACACCCCCACCCCCCCCCCCACAACCCCCCCCCACCCCCCCCCCACACCCCCCACCATCCCCCCCCACCCCCCCCCCCCCCCCACACCCCCCCCCCACCCCCCCCCCCCCACCCCCCCCCCACCCCCACCCCCCCACACCCCCCCACCCCCCCCCCCCCCCCCCCCATCCCCCCCACCCCCCCCCCTCGCCCCCCACTCCCCCCCCCCCCCACACCCCACATCCCCCCCACCCCCACACCCCCCCACACCCCCCCACCCCCCCCCCCCCCCCACCCCCCCCCCACCCCCCACCCACCCCCCCACCTCCCCCCCACACTCCCCCACCCAAACCCCACATCCCCCCCCCACACCCCACATCCCCCCCCCCCACACCCCACCCCCCCCCTCACCCCACATCCCCATTACCCCCCCTCCCCTTCCCTCACATCCCCAACACCCAACCTGTCCCCACCCACCTGAAGCGTCTCCGGACCCTCCTCTCCTCCACTCTCTCTCTCTCTCTGTGTCCACGCGGAGCTCGCGCTCTCCATCAAACATCAGATTCAGCAGATCGGCGTCTCCATGACGGCATGACGTAGGGCGGGGCTCGCGCTCCATCTGACGGCATGACGTAGGGCGGGGTCGCGCTCCACCTGACGGCGTGACGTAGGGCGGGGCTCGCGCTCCACCTGACGGCGTGACGTAGGGCCCCCGTCTCTACCTGACGCCGGCACATCGAGCTGACGGCGAAACTTACAAAGGGGCTCGCGATCTCCCTGACGGCGTGACGTCATCAGGGGGTCGCGGTCCGTCTGACCACGAGACGTGACGTGATGGGAATCCTGTGGTCTACCTGACGCGTGACGTAGAGGGAATCCCACCGGCTACTTGACGCGTGACGTTCAGGGGAATCCCACCGGCTACTTGTCGCGTGACGTAGAGGGAATCCCACCGGCTACTTGACGCGTGACGTAGAGGGAATCCCACCCCATTGAAGGATAGTTTATGTACAGGGACATGTCTATCCATGCACTGTAGACTTGTATTTACATTGATGCATTTAAAATATGGATGTCTTGTTTTATACTTTGGCAATATTTATACTTTGGCATGTATTTTATCATGCCAATAAAGTTCTTAAATTGAAATTGAAATTGAAAATTGAGAGAGGGAGAGGGAGAGGGAGAGGGAGAGGGAGAGAGAGAGAGAGAGGGGGAGGAGAGAGAGAGAGAGAGATTGTATTTATTTAGCGAATGCAAAGTCCTTTAGCCAAGCAGTTGCCTCTTGATCTGCTGTATGAAGGGTGACAAGTCCTCCTTTGAGTCTTTGTTGAGGGCATGCTTCAATGATGTGTTGCATTGTTTGCTGCTCTCCACAAGCACACCATGGGGTTGGACTGCTGCCCCATTTGTGAAGGCTGGCCAAGCAGGGGCCATGTCCAGTCCTGAATCTATTCAGCGTCGTCCACTGAGAGAGAGAGGGAGAGAGAGAGAGGGAGAGAGAGAGGGGGGGAGAGAGGGTGAGAGAGAGAGGGGGGGGAGAGGGGTGTGAGGACGGGGGAGGTGGTTGTTTTATTGTTCTCTCGTTTTGTTTCTAGCTGTGGTTCTCAGTTTTTGCGCTCTTGTTTTCGCGTTTGTTGTTTTCCTTTTTTTTTCCTTCTGTTTTTTTTTTTTCTGTTTTCTGCTTGTTTTCTCTCTCTTTTTTCTTCTCTTTTTTTCTGCTTTTTTTTCTCTCTGTCTTTTCTCTCGTTTTTTCTCTCTTTTTTCTCTCTCTTTTTTTCTCTCTTTAGAGAGAGAGAGAGATACTCTGCCCTTGTTACGAACCCCCGTTCCCAGAGTCTATCACCTGCGATGGAGATAGTGAGGTCAAGGAATGGTAGGGAAGTGTCGGAAATAGTCCAGGTGTATTTGAGTGCCTGATGGAAGTTAGTGGTGAAGTGGATGAAGTCAGTCAGTTGTGTGTGGGTGCAGGAGGTGGCACCAAAGCAGTCGTCGATGTAGCGGAGGTAGAGATCGGGAATGGGGCCCTGGTACATATTGAACAAGGATTGTTTGACATACCCGACAAAGAGACAGGCATAGATGGGGCCCATGCCTGTGCCCATAGCTACGTCTTGTATTTGGAGGAAATGGGATGAATCAAACGTGAAGTTATTTAGGGTAAGAACCAGCTCCGCTAGGCGGAGGAGAGAGTCAGTGGCCGGGTATAGGTTGCTTCTCTGGTCGGGGAAGAACCGGAGGGCTTTGAGACCATCCTGGTGGGGATGGAGGTGTAGAGTGACTGGACGTCCATGGTGAAGATGAGGGGATGAGGGCCTGGAGAATGGAATGCGCGGAGACGACGGAGAGTGTCTGAGGTGTCTTGAACATAGGTAGGGAGGGATGGTGCCACTGCTCCACCAGATGTGTGCCCACAGGATCCATCTGGCCTTCAGTGGGCTGTACGTGGAGCCACAGCTCCAGTAACTGTGTGTCCACAGATCCTCATGTTCACCTACTGTTTTTTTATTTCAATTATTTACAATAATATGTACAGTACGAAATAAATCGAAACAAAACCCACCACCATAATACAGGTCAAACAAATATACTAAATAAACTACTAAGTCAAGAGAGTGTATTGTCATGTGTCCCAGATAGGACAATGAAATTCTTCATTGCTGCAGCACAACAGAATATTGTAGGCATAAATACAGATCAGATCAGTGTGTCCATATAGATCCCCTCGATGGTCGGGAGGTCAGAGCCAATGATGGACTGGGCAGTGTTTACAACTTTTGCAACCTTTTCCACTCCTGGTTGCTCAGGTTGCCATACAAAGCCATGATACAACTGATCAGCATGATCTCTACTGTGCACCTGTAGAAGTCCGAGAGAGTCCTCCTCGACATACCGACCCTTCGTAATCTTCTCAGGAAGTAGAGGCGCTGATTTGATTTCTTTATGATTGCATCGGTGTTCTGGGACCAGGAGATATCTTTGCAAATATGCACGCCCAGGAATTTGAAGTTCTTGACCCTTCCCACCATCGACCCATTGATATAAACAGCTGTGGGTCCCCATCCTACCCCTTCCGAAGTCCACAATCAGTTCCTTGGTTTCGCTGGTGTTGAGAGCCAGGCCATTGTGCGGGTACCATTTGGTCAATCGGTCAATCTAATTTCTATACTCTGACTTGTCCCCATCAGTGATATGTCCCACAACAATTGTGTCGTTGGCGAACTTGATGATGGAGATCGCACTATGTGCGGCTACTCAGTCATGAGTATAGAGTGAATAACTATTTCACCATCCTTATTAAAAATGCATTCTACCCCCTGCATTGTCCAGCGGGCCCGGAAATTCCCCATGGCCCTCATGGAAAGCGCATGGTCCTTTTCTCGTACCACCCGAGCATGGACATAACCCCGTAAAAGGGGAAGGCAGCCGGCTTGGGCAGAGCCTTCTGCTGCCTGGCACCGTGACTCGTGGATGGCCAGCTTGGCCAGGCCCAGGAGCAACACCTACTGTTTACAAGAGTGAACTGAATACCATTGGGCATGTGGCTGCTGGGTGCAAATCTGACCCTGTGTCCGGATCTATGATCACGGGACCTCTGTAGATGCTGCAGGATCCTACAGCCTCGCATATGGTCCACGACCGCCCATCTCCCTGAAATCTCTCTGCCACAGCCGCTGACCAGCTGCAGGTTCCTGGGGTCCAGATGATGCCTGCACTGAGCTGACAACACTTGCTGGGGAAGGGCCGAGTGATCTGGCATCCAAGATAGTCGGAGCATTAAAAAGTGAGTGCTGTGTGTTTTGTCCAGTCTGTCCAAGATATATGTACTGTAGGAACATGCTCCTAAACATCGGGGCAAACCACGGTAGTAGTACGGGCGCGTTTTGGTGCGATTTAGACCAAATACGCCGCTATGGACCACTACTACCGGCTGCAAAGCCAAACATATCGGCCGCAGATATGAATACGACCGGAGAGAGGAGGCGGGAGAGGAGAGAGAGGAGGAGGATGAGACGCAAGCGTTGTGAGAGGAGGCAGAAACGGGGTAAAAGAGCAGGCTCTTACACGAGGCGGAGACGGGGGGAAAAGAGCAGGCATTAGCGCTAGGCTAACAGCTAACCCCACCCGACCTGCAATGCCCTCGCTTCTCCTCTCTAATGTCCGCTCCCTGGACAACAAGCTTGACGAACTGCGTCTTCTCAAAACAACATACAGGGATATAAGAGACTGCTGTGTGTAGGTATGTTGCAAAGCCTACCTGAATCGTCGTTGAAGATCTGCTGCTGAGGGTGTGCGCGATTTTGGCGCCGTTTAGAGGGGGCGGGTTTAAAACGCGATTTTCTCTAAGCTGTTCCAATCGAAAATGTTCAGCCTAGTTAATTATTAACGAAAAATCGCTGGAAGACCCCGTCGCAAAAGCTATTATTAGGTTTAAAGGCCTTGAATAATAGTTATAGTAGTTTAAAAATCAATCTCTAAACTCGCGACCGCCAGCAACCGCAGGGTCTCATAAAGCAAATAGCAGAAGTTAGGTTGTATATTTTTACATTAAAAAGGGCTTCTAAAGTTCCCTTTATACAAAGTTTAATATTGCGAGTAGCTCAATTTGGGCCCATTATATCCCGCAGTATTTTTCTCGGCATTTGGGGGCACAAATCTACCGCAATGTGAACGTTCTAAACCAGCGCGTTCCACAGGGACCCACTGGAAAGCTGATTTAAATGGGCATTTATTTACAGCAATTAAACACTAAATTCCTTCCATTTGGCCTATAAATTAATGTAAATGAGATTTAAAAATCATGTTTTATTGTGAATTATTTGTGAATATTATTTGGACATTTAGGCTATTTAAAAATGTTAATCATTTATTAAGAAATGGATAGATGTTTAGATCTAGTAATTGAAGTCTGAAATTAGCTACAATTAGGTAACTAACTAATTATATGCTTTAATTTCAGGTCATCCAAGTAAGATTATATTATATTTGTTTCAGAATGCTTCAATCTATGATAACTGAAAATTTCATTCAGTTCTCTTAATTTTTAAGAAAGTTATGGGCTTTTGACTGTTCACGGTCACAGCTTTTTTGTTATGTCCATAGAAAATCAATAGGGAACAAGATGCTCATTTCCCAGTATGAAAATGGCCATAACGTTTTAAATACTTGAGATATGAAAGTGAATTAGGTGTCAAATTAAACTTATTTTTATGCTTTATCTGATGGGATAAATTACAGACTTGATTTTTAAAATCTCAAAATTTTGTAACATTGCTACTGTGTGTTTGTTTTTACGGAATCATGGCTCCACGGTAACATCCCGGACTCGGCAATACAGCTGGAGGGAATAACATCGTTCCGTGCGGACAGAGAGGCAGCTAGCTCTGGTAAGAGCCGAGGTGGAGGCCTGTGCTTGTCCATAAACAAGGACTGGTGTGTGAACGCTACGATAGCCGGGAAACACTGCTCTCCGTTGATAGAATTCCTCATCGTGAAATGTCGGCCTTTCTATCTGCCGAGGGAATTCTCCGTTGTTTTTGTTGTGGCTGTATATGTTGCTCCAAGTGCTAATGTCAATTCTAAGGCCAACAAAGCACTGGGAACTCTGCATGACGCCATCAGTGAGTTCCAGACCAAATATCCTGATAGCTTCATTGTGGTGGCTGGGGATTTTAATCACACCAGCCTTAAGACTGTGCTCCCAAAATTCAAGCAATATGTGGATTTTGAGACCAGGGGAGAGAACATCTTGGACTTGGTTTATACCAACACCCCAGAGGCTTACAAGGCAGCCCCACGCTCTCACCCAAAGATCATAGAGGAGCAAGATAGACCATTCCTCCGAAATCCAATGGACTGACGTGTAGTACGTGACGGAACGTCACGGCCGCCATTTCTTAATGCGACACGCGACTATGCCACCCGCTGAGATCCAAAGCAAAGATTATAGAGCTCCTCTATAATCTTTGATCCAAAGCAAAGATCCTCGAGTATCTTGTAGCGGGAACAGCCCCCTACTTTGCGTAGTTTCCCTTGCATTGTATTGTGCAGTTTCCCTTGTATTGCTTTAACACACACTGCACAAAATTAAATTTAACGTATCTATATTTTATATATTTATATGAATGTGTGTCTGTGTGTGAGAGGCAAGTTAGAGATAATAACGTTTATTCTCATGGATCAGAAGCAACTTTGATTTAAATAATCACTATTAATTCATTTGTCTTGTAAGATGATATACATAAACCATAAAGGCAATTATATATATAATTATATAGTAATAATAAATATATGCATATATATATATTTATACACATACATATATATACACACATATATACACATACATACACACGTATACACATACATATGCACACATACATATGGATACATTTATATGCATACATACACACATATATATACATACATATATACACACATATACATATACATGCATATATACACATACATGCATATATACACATACATATATATTTATACATATGATCATTTTCCAACGATCAATAGATTTACGATCAGTTCCTGTGGATTGGAGGGTAGCTAATGCTATCCCACTTTTCAAGAAAGGAGCGTGAGAGAAAACGGAATTACAGACCAGTTAGCCCGACTTTGGTGGTGTGAAAGATGCTGGAGTCAATTAATAAAGATGTAATAATGGGGCATTTGGATAGCAGTAAAAGAATTAGTCCAAGTCAACATGGATTTATGAAAGGGAAATCATGTTTGACTAATCTTCAGGATTTTTTTGCCGCAAGGCTTGGTGTTGGGGCCGCAACTGTTTACCATATATATTAATGATTTGGAAAAGGGAATTATGAGCAAAACTAATGCATACATACCTACATATTTAAATTCACCTGATAAGTTGGTCAAATAACATGGGCACCTTCTTGCTTTTTTTGAGACATGGATTTTTTAAATGTGAATGTCTCATAGCAACACATTTGTGGGTCAGCAGTATTTTGTACCAACCCCCACAATTTCAAATAATTCTAAATTGAACTTCTTAAACAAGGAAAACAATTTTTTTTACATCATTTTGTGTGGCTGTGTTGACTGTAATTATGAGACTGCCGGGCAGTATCACTGTGAATGGCGGTGGCTGTGTGTTTTAATGCAAGTGTGAAAAGGAGAGTAAATTTAAAGAGACAATGTGAGACCCATCAGGGTTTCATCCAAGAACCAATTTAAAGGCAAGGTTCCATCAATTACAGTATTTTAATTGAAAATCTTACGCTTAATATTCTTCCTAATTAGGCTTTTTGTGTTCCCTCTTGAACTTTGTGTCTCCCAGAGCCTATGGGGAGGTTCTGGAGATACAATAATCCAATCTTGAGGCAAATAACCATATTTAAAACTGGCATTGCCTCTGCCTTTAATTCTACATTCTCCGAGGATGCTGGATGCCGCGACAATCTCTTGCAACAAGTACAGAAAAGCAGTCAACTGCAAAAAGATCAAAGAGAGGAAAGAGTATGGAAGGGAAAGGCTTTTCAGAATCATAATCAGATTTTATTTGCCAAGTATGTTTTGCAACATATGAGGAATTTAATTGGCCAGGTCAGTCATACAATTAAAAGCAACAGCACTCAAAAACACATTTTAATACGGACATTCACCAGTGACTCCTACACATTCCTCACTGTGATGGAAGGCGAAATAAAGTTCAAGTCCCTTCCTTTTGTTCTTCCTCGGTCGGGGGCCTCAAGCCACCGTTCAAAGGTGAACTCATCTTGGTCTCCAGGCCTATAGTGCTGCACAAATCACTGCACCACATGCATCTATTTATTCCCTTTTCCCATGGTTCATGCAGCTGGATATTAACTTGCCGACATGGAAAGAGATGCAGTGAGCATTCAATAGTTCAGACTTCTGGGTGAATTAAGGGGCTGCTTGATGGGCTGAGGGTAATCGAGATTGGCTGATTGTCATTCTTTTGGAAGAACTGATGGAAGTTCTTATGGAAAAGCTGATTAATTGACTACGGGATGAGCTGGTGGGCTCGAGGATTGCTGGATGAGTGTTCTAGAAACATAGAAAATAGGTGCAGGAGGAGGCCATTTGGCCCTTCGAGCCAGCACCGCCATTCATTGTGATCATGGCTGATCAGCCCCAATCGATAACCCGTGCCTGCCTTCTCCCCATATCCCTAGATTCCACTAGCCCCTAGAGATCTATCTAACTCTCTCTTAAATCCACCCAGTGATTTGGCCTCCACTGCTCTCTGTGGCAGGGAATTCCACAAATTCACAACTCTCTGGGTGAAAAAGTTTTTTCTCACCTCAGTCTTAAATGGCCTCCCCTTTGTTCAAAGACTGTGTCCCCTGGTTCTGGACTCGCCCAACATTGAGAACATTTTTCCTGTATCTAGCTTGTTCAGTCCTTTTATTCATTTATGTTTCTATAAGATCCCCTTGCATCTAACAAGAGTGTTTTATTGTCATGTAGAACAATTCCCTGCATCTAGCTTGTCCCAGATAGAACAATTAAATTCTTACTTTCAGCAGCACAACAGAATCTGTAATCATAGTACACTGTAAACAATATGATAAGATAACCCCTCATCCTTCTAAACTCCAGTGAATACAAGCCTAGTCTTTTAAATCTTTCCTCATATGACAGTTCTGTAAGGTTATTTGATGGTTAGGACAGGTTTAGAGGGGTATGGGCCAAATGCAGGCATGTGGGACTAGTGTAGATGGGACATGTTGGCCAGCGTGGGCAAGTTGAGCTTAAGGGCCTGCTTCTACGCTGTGAGACTCTATGACTAGGTGATCTGTTGAGGCTGGTGGTATGCCATGAGGAACAATGGGCATGGACCTTTGTAAACCACCACCTGGTTGAGTCTCCTTGAGTCACCATCGGCATTGATAACATCAGTCAGGGGTTGATGATCTGCAAAAAACAAGTTGGTCTCATTCTTGTTCTCTCATGCGATACAGGCAGCAGATCTGAACTGCCTGTGTTTGCCCTCTTGGCTGTCTTGTCAAATTACGCTGGAGATTAGAGTCACCCCTGAAACAATCAGTGCCTTGTGATCCACAGGGGAAAAATAAAATCTAAATGCAGAACAATGGATGGTTTAAATCAAAGAAAATGATACAAAGAGGCCATTAGAGCAATACCGATCTAGGAAACTGACAGCAGATTTTACAATGCATTTAAACCTCTCCCATTTTTATGAGATGCATTCCTGGAATATGTAGGAAGTTTATTGTAACCTAGTGCCCTAGTGGATTAAGGGCGGCACGGTGGTGCTGCGGTAAAGTTGCTGCCTTACAGTGGGTGCTGTCTGTACGGAGTTCGTAGGTTCTCTCCATGACTGAATGGGTGTTCTCCGAGATCTTCGGTTTCCTCCCACACTCCAAAGACATACAGGTTTGTAGGCTTGGTATAAGTGCAAATTGTCCCTAGTGTGTGTAGGATGGTGTTAGTGTGCGGGGATCGCTGGTCAAAGCGGACGCGGTGGGCCAAAGAGCCTGTTTCCGCGCTGTATCTCTGTAAGAAATAAAAGCAAGGATAAGCCATCTAAGTTCACACCACCATCAGTAAGATTATTGTTGATCCTGCACCTCAACACCTTATTCCCACATTCTCTCCATATCCTTCATCCTTTTCGTATTTGAAAAAAAATATCGCTCCTTTCAAGGACTCGACTTCCACCATCTCACGCGATCAAGAATTCCAAGATTCCCAGCCCTTGAGTGAAGAAATTGCTCCTTGTCTCATTACTAAATATCATTACCCATATTCTGAGACTTTGGCCCTCGTTCTAGATCACCAGCCCAGCCGCAATCTCCACCCACGAGTCCAATCTAAACAGAGATAGACACAAAATGCTGGAGTAACTCAGTGGGTCAGGCAGCATCTCTGGAGAAAAGGAATAGGTGACGTTGCAGGTCGGAAGCCTTCTGACACTTCTTCTTCTTCTTCTTCTTCTTCTTGCGTATGGCGTGCACAGCCTAAAGTTGTAGGACAACTTGTTCTATTTGATCTTATTTGACTGTGCACACCGGGTTGATTGCATTTGTCGAAACAGGGCGGACCACGTGAAGGTTGCAATCTCCCACCCCGCGTTCTGACACCAAAGAGCAAAATGTCCAACGTAGATACAATAATAAATATATCGCCATTTGCATTAGTTTTGTCCAGTTAACAAATCACAATTTCACACAATGTACATAAGACGGCAGTTATTTGACAAATACTCTGCAGTTCGGTGCAGGAGATCTTGTCGACGAGTATTCTGGACCCACTGTTGACATCTGAAATTACAGGAGATATCATTTAGGATTAACTAATAAGAAAAAAGATGATCATAACTACATGCCTGAACAATGGATGATATATCACTTAAATGCAATTGTTTTCAGTTGTGTGGAGACCTGTATATTGAAGGTGCTTTTTGCCTCTAATATGTCAATTTACCTTAAATGTAGAAGAGCTTATTAAAATCTTCTTACAAAGACCATTAAGTATTTTCTTTCCATCCTCTTTTGGACCCAAGGCATAGCAGAGCTGCCAACTCTCACGAAGAGGTAAGGGAGGGAGAGAGGGAAGGGAGGGAGAGAGGGAAGGGAGGGAGATCGAGAGAAGAGAGGGAGAGAGAGATCGAGAGAAGAGAGGGGAGAGAGAGATCGAGAGAAGAGAGAGATCGAGAGAAGAGAGAGATCGAGAGAAGAGAGAGATCGAGAGAAGAGAGGGAGAAGGGGGAGAGGGAGAAGGGGGGAGATGGAGAAGGGGGAGAGGGAGAAGGGGAAAAGGGGGGAGAGGGAGCAGGGGGGAGAGGGAGAAGGGGGAGAGGGAGACGGGGGGAGAGGGAGAAGGGGGGAGCGGGAGAAGGGGGGGGGGGAGGCGGGGGGTGAGGGAGAAGCGGGGAGAGGGAGAAGGGGGAGAGGGAGTGGAACGATAGCACATTATAACGCACAGCCGTCCCATTCCGACCAAAGATTATAGAGCAGAGCTCCTCTCGTATCTTTGATTGCGGCCGCCGCCGAACCCCCCGGCCCACCATTGCACCCAGAGATGATAGAGCAGAGTTGTATAATCTTTGATTGCACCCTTCTTCACGGCGGGCTTGTGATCTTTGCTTGTGATGTCTCGACAAATCGAGGGACATAACGGGTAACAGCCGCCGCGTTCTCGGACTTGAATCTGAGCTCGAAAAATCTCGAGGTGTGGTCTATCTTGCTCCTCTATAATCTTTGGTCAGGGCTGTGATTGACGGGCTGAGCTCCGCCTCCCCTCAGCCTTGCCCCGCCCCTTTCATTGATTGTTCCACAGCTCCGGGCTCCCCCGGGTCCTAAATCCCGTCCACACGTTGTTGTCCAGCCTGACTTACCTCCTCTGGCAGCTTGTTCCATTTCCCCACGACCTTCTGTGTGGAAATATTGTTCCTCAGGTTCCGATTAAATCTTGCACCTCTCACCACAAACCTGTGTCCTCTAGTTCTCGACTCCACTACTCCGGGTAAAAGACTGTGCATTCACCCTATCCATTCACCTCTTGATCCCATGAACTTCAGCCTCCGGCGCTCCAATTAATTACTGCAGGGCGTCAGCAGTTTCAGCGAATGGGAATGCGTTTTGAACCAGGAAGTGGAGGTTAAAATGGCTGCGAAAGACCCGGTCGAGAGTTGGACCGAGGAGATACTTTGTCCCATCTGCCTGGATTTCTTCACCGATCCGGTATCACTGGAGTGTGGGCACAACTTCTGCCGCTCCTGTATCACACAGAGTTGGGACAGGGAGGGGAGAAACTCCTGCCCGGAATGTAGAGAGGAGTTTACAGACCGCACCCTCAGGGTGAGTCGGGCCTTGGCGAGACTGTCTGAGAAAGCTCGAACACTGAGCCTGAATCGGACAGAGAAGGAAAGTAAACTTCAGTGCGAGGAACATCAGGAAGAACTGAAGCTGTTTTGTGAAACTGACAAGAAGCTGATCTGTGTGATTTGTCGAGATGCGCGGGATCACAGAGATCACCGCTTCATGCCGGTTAAAGAAGCTGTTGAAACCTACAAGGTAAAAGCAAACCGATTTTGATCGCATCAATGTTTAATTCCATCTTTATAATCTAACACTTTTATTCTCTGGTTTTCAATCACAATCCCAGGATCAGGTGAAAACTTCCATCCAGTCTCTCACAAAAAAGCAATCAGGGATCCAGCGAATGGAGCAGCAACAGAAACAGAAGATTTCTGGAGTTCTGGTGAGGCTTTTAAGTTTCGATTTCCTGATCTTGTGTAGATTTGATCCCTGTGATGCGTGTAATAATAGGGCAGCCAGTGACACAAGTAGTGCTGCTGTCTCCTAGTTCTGGTGAGCGGGTTCGATCCTGACCTCGGGTGCTGCCCGTGTGGTTCATGCCTTCTCCCTGTGACCGCGTCGGATTCCTTCCACGTCCCCAATACACGCTGGTTCAATGGTCAATCGGTGACTGTTATAATCCCTGGGAAAGTGGGTGGTGGACGGATAAATGGGAATTAATGGGCAGGTGAAAAGGAACAGGCAGCAGGGAATTGTATTGGGGGAAGAGGATTGATGGGTTATAACATTACCCTCACGACATTTCGTGAAGTCTGAAGAAGGGTCTCAAGCATCACCCGCTGAGTTCCTCCAGCATTTTAGTCTACATTAGACAAACTATTGAATTGCCAAAGGAAATAAAACACGCACAGGCCAAATGTCACCGTTAAAGTCGTGAGGAAACACAACCAGTGACATTATATATTAATCTTCACTTTTTATTTCATAGGAACAGTCACACAACCTTCAGTCCAAGATCACATCCCAGTATGCTGAACTGCACCAGATTCTCACTGAGAAAGAGCAGCGCACACTGGCAGATATCCGGGAAGAAGAGAGGAAGATTCTAAATACAATGGAGACAAATCTTGGAAACATTCAAGAGAATTTAAAATCCATTCAGGAGGAACTCTTAAAGTTGCAGCTACAGATGGATCAAAAAGACAGTGTGGTGTTTCTGAAGGTGAGGGGTTACACTACAGTTTGGTGAAGTGAAAGTGCAGTCACAAAATGGTGGGTGACATTTCAGAAATAAATGCTGCATTTACCAGTAATTGAGAACTGGGTAATTGTTCACTCTATTCCAGCTGTTGTTGTTCCTAAACTAATTGGCCTCCCGTATAATCTATGGGATCTCAGGAATGCCTGGCCGGAATGTAGAGAGGTGTTTGTATTCTGTAGCGTTTGGAACAACGATGGGTGATCCTATATCTGATCCCAAGGACCACGAATGGACAGAGGGCAGTAAGTCTCTGGGATTCTCCAACCAAGAGACTCTGAGAGGGGTCACAGCTTAAGGATAAGGGGGAAATCCTTTAAAACCGAGATGAGAAAAACTTTTTCTGTGGAACTCTCTGCCACAGAGGGTAGTTGAGGCCACACAGTTCATTGGCTATATTTAAGAGGGAGTTAGATGTGGCCCTTGTGGCTAAAGGGATCAGAGGGTATGGAGAGAAGGCAGATACGGGATACTGAGTTGGATGATCAGCCATGATCATATTGAATGGCGGTGCAGGCTCGAAGGGCCGAATGGCGTACTCCTGCACCTAATTTCTATGTTTCTATGTAAGATGATTTAAACCAGAGGCAGATACATTTTTGAAAATTCGGGCGATTGTAATTGAAGGGAATGGGGCAAAGAGGAGGAGTTCAGTCCTGGGCTAGATCAGCCATGACCACATTGTGGGGATTAACATTGAAATCTAAAATGTGGCGCACACATCATCTATATCCGGTTCCAATCAGCAGTGGGTGGTCACCTTGAGGGAATTTGCTCTGTTTGTTTTGTCCATCTTGTTTCACCAAAGAATGACATCCCATTCTACATCATAGACAGGCCATTTGGCCCATCATATCCAGTCAAGATTTCTGCTCCACTCATCATCCCTCCTATCTATTCTCCACACCCGTTAACTATATCCCAAATTCCATGAGCCCTAATGTGTTTACCCCACTGTTAATCCTGGCTAAATTGGACCAGCCAGGACTTCAAAATGGGGTTCAGTTTCAGGGTTTGCTGGGAGATTTGGTCAAATTGGAATTGCAGTCTGGGACTGGCTGCGAGAGATGCCAGGAAGTCTGGAACTTAGATACAATTTGCAAGCAAAGAATGGGAAGCCTTGCAAATCCTGTCAATCTGGTACAAAATGCATAGAATGGATTGGATGGCTGCAAACCAGACGTATACCTTGTAAATAGCTTGTAAATAATGTTGCAGAGTCTGACTCTGCTAAGTGTTGATTGGATGAGGTGTTGAGCCTTGTCTGAGAGTTCTGTTCATCGGGGTAAATGTTTCCAAGTTGACTTCATCTTGAAGTCGGTTGCGAATACAATGTATTGAATTGTTGTATCATTGGGTTAACCATATAACATATAACAATTACAGCACGGAAACAGGCCATCTCGGCCCTACAAGTCCGTGCCGAACAACTTTTTTCCCTTAGTCCCACCTGCCTGCACTCGTACCATAACCCTCCATTCCCTTCTCATCCATATGCCTATCCAATTTATTTTTAAATTATACCAACGAACCTGCCGCCACCACTTCCACTGGAAGCTCATTCCACACCGCTACCACTCTCTGAGTAAAGAAGTTCCCCCTCATGTTACCCCTAAACTTCTGTCCCTTAATTCTGAAGTCATGTCCTCTTGTTTGAATCTTCCCTATTCTCAAAGGGAAAAGCTTGTCCACATCAACTCTGTCTATCCCTCTCATCATTTTAAAGACCTCTATCAAGTCCCCCCTTAACCTTCTGCGCTCCAGAGAATAAAGACCTAACTTATTCAACCTTTCTCTGTAACTTAGTTGTTGAAACCCAGGCAACATTCTAGTAAATCTCCTCTGTACTCTCTCTATTTTGTTGACATCCTTCCGATAATTGGGCGACCAAAATTGTACACCATACTCCAGATTTGGTCTCACCAATGCCTTGTACAATTTTAACATTACATTCCAGCTTCTATACTCAATGCTCTGATTTATAAAGTCTAGCATACCAAAAGCTTTCTTTACCACCCTATCTATATGAGATTCCACCTTCAAGGAACTATGCACGGTTACTCCTAGATCCCTCTGTTCAACTGTATTCTTCAATTCCCTACCATTTACCATGTACGTCCTATTTTGATTTGTCCTGCCAAGGTGTAACACCTCACATTTATCAGCATTAAACTCCATCTGCCATCTTTCAGCCCATTTTTCCAAATGGCCTAAATCACTCTGTAGACTTTGGAAATCCTCTTCATTATCCACAACACCCCCTATCTTGGTATCATCTGCATACTTACTAATCCAATTTACCATTCCTTCATCCAGATCATTGATGTACATGACAAACACCAAAGGACCCAACACAGATACCTGAGGCACCCCACTAGTCACCTGCCTCCAACCCGACAAACAGCCATCCACCATTACCCTCTGGCTTCTCCCATTCAGCCACTGTTGAATCCATCTTGCTATTCCTGCATTTATACCCAACAGTTTAACCTTCTTAACCAACCTTCCATGAGGAACCTTGTCAAAGGCCTTACAAAAGTCCATATAGACAACATCCACTGCTTTACCCTCGTCAATTTCCCTAGTAACCTCTTCAAAAAATTCAAGAAGATTAGTCAAACATGACCTTCCAGGCACAAATCCATGTTGCCTGTTCCTAATCAGACCCTGTTTATCCAGATGCTTATATATATTATCTCTAAGTATCTTTTCCATTAATTTGCCCACCACTGAAGTCAAACTAACAGGTCTATAATTGCTAGGTTTACTCTTAGAACCCTTTTTAAACAATTGAACAACATGCGCAGTACGCCAATCCTCGGGGACTATTCCCGTTTCTAATGACATTTGAAATATTTCTGTCATAGCCCCGGCTATTTCTACACTAACTTCCCGCAATGTCCTAGGGAATATCCTGTCAGGACCTGGAGACTTATTGACTTTTTTATTTTTCAAAAGTGTCAGTACTTCTTTTACTTTGAAACTCATAGTATCCATAGCCGCTCTACTCGTTTCCCTTACCTCAAATAATTCAATATCCTTCTCCTTGGTGAATACAGAGGAAAATAAATTGTTCAATATCTCCCCCATCTCTTTTGGCTCTGCAGATAGCTGCCCACTCTGTCTCTCCAATGGACAATTCTATCCCTCGTTATCCTTTTGCTATTAATATAGCTGTAGAAACCCTTTCGATTTACTTTCACCTTACTTGCCAAAGCAACCTCATATCTTCTTTTAGCTTTTCTAACTTCTTTCTTAAGATTCTTTTTACATTCCTTATACTCCACAAGCACCTCATTTACTTCATGCTGCCTATAATTATTGTAGATCTCTCTCTTTTTCCGAACAAGATGTCCAATTTCCCTTGAAAACCAGGGCTCTTTCCAATTTTTACTGTTTCCTTTCAACCGAACAGGAACATAAAGATTCTGTACTCTTAAAATTTCCCCTTTAAATGTCCTCCATTTCTCTTCTACATCTTTCCTATAAAACAAAATTTTCCCAGTTCACTCCTTTTAAATCATCTCGCATCTCATCAAAGTTAGCCTTTCTCCAATCAAAAATCTCAACCCTAGGTCCAGTTCTGACCTTCTCCATAATTATATTCAAACTAACGGTATTGTGATCACTGGACCCGAAGTGCTCCCCAACGCATACCTCCGCCACCTGTCCTGTCTCATTTCCTAACAGGAGGTCCAGCACTGCCCCTCCTCTAGTAGGTACCTCTATGTATTGCTGCAAAAAAACTACCCTGCACACATTTTACAAACTCCAAACCATCCAGCCCATTTACAGAATGTGTTTCCCAGTCTATGTGTGGAAAGTTGAAATCTCCCACAATCACTACCTTGTGCTTACTACTAATATCTGCTATCTCCTTACATATTTGCTCTTCCAATTCTCGTTACCCATTTGGCGGTCTATAATACACCCCTATAAGTGTTGCTACACCTTTCCCACTTCTCAGTTCCACCCAAATAGCCTCCCTAGATGAACCCTCCAATCTATCCTGCCAAAGCACTGCTGTAATATCTTCCCTGACTAGCAATGCAACACCTCCACCTCTTGCCCCTCCAATTCTATCACACCTGAAGCAATGAAATCCTGGAATATTTAGTTTCCAATCACAGCCCTCCTGCAACCATGTTTCACTGATCGTCACAACATCATACTTCCAGGTGTCTATCCAGACTCTAAGCTCATCCACCTTTCTTACAATGCTCCTAGCATTAAAATATGCACATTTAAGAAACCCCCTGTCTCTTCTTCTCTGTTTATTTCCTTTTCTTTCTTTCTCCTCTTGTGTCCGAGTGCTTCCCTTTTCTGCTTCCTGCCTCCCATTCTGTCTACTAGCTTTCTCTATTTGAGTCCTTCGCCCCAACCATTCTAGTTTAAAGTCTCCCCAGTGACCTTTGCAAATTTCCCCGCCAGGATATTGGTCCCCCTCGGGTTCAAGTGCAACCCATCCTTTCTGTACAGGTCCCACCTTCCCCAAAAGAAGTCCCAATGATCCAGAAACTTGAATCCCTGCCCTCTGCACCAGTCTTTCAGCCACGCATTTATCCTCCACCTAGCTCCATTCCTACTCTCACTGTCGCGTGGTACAGGCAGTAATCCTGAGATTGTTTCCTTTTTGGTCCTTTTCCTTAACTCTCCTCCCAACTCCCTAAACCCTCCCTTCAGGACCTCTTCACTTTTTTTACCTATGTCATTTGTACCAATATGTACCACGAACTCAGGCTCCTCTCCCTCTGATTTCATCGTATCTTGGATGCGTTGAGACACGTCCGAGACCTTGGCACCAGGGAGGCAGACCACCATCCTGGTCTCCCGACTGCGTCCACAGAAACGCCTATCCGACCCCCTAACAATAGAGTCCCCAATTACAATTGCCCTCTTTTTTTCCCTACCTTTCGGAGCAACAGGGCCGGTCTCTGTGCTGGAGGCCCGTCCGCTGTCGCTACCCCCGGGTAAGCTGTCACCCCCATCTGTACTCAAACAGGAGTACTTATTTGCAAGGTGTACCGACATTGGAGTACTCACTCGTTCCTGCCTCTGCCCCTTGCCCTTCCTTAGCGTGACCCACATGTTTCTCTCCCGTGGTTAGGGAAATGCCTGTTATGTATGGGGTTAATCGATATTTGTAATTGGGTGATTAAGAGACATCCCCCATGTGGTTCGGCCCCTCGAGTTTGTGGGACAGATAAAAGTCCCTGGTCACGAGGCTCAGGGCCGATCATCTGGAAGAGCGCTCAGGACCAGGTACCCTTCTGGAGTGCCTCTGTCTGTGCGAGGCCTAGAGGGCTTGAACAGATACACGCAGGGATCGAACCCACGGTGGGATAGGTACAGTGTGTGATCTGTGACACGCTTTTGGTAGAATACAATTAATTGATTCAAGTGCTTGATTCAGTGCCTTTACTGAAACTAGACTGGTGGGGAAGCTTAGAACCGAGCAATTATCACCGCTTGCATTTAAATTTATCTCTGCTGTTGGCTTCAGTCCCTCCAATGCAAGTGAGGTCCATGTTCTCATGACTGCATTCCTTTGGGTATTTATTGAAGACCGCGTTACATTTCAACTTTGATTATTAGTCTCCCCTTCAATTTGAGATATTATTTCATCCCCACACATTGAAATCCACCGATAATATTAAATTCCCTCTCATCATTCCTGAAAACTTCTACAGATGAAATCCCATGACCTGCCCAGTCTTTTCATTAAGTTCCATCCTCTCAGTTATGGCGTCATTCTCATGAACATTCCTTGTGCTTTCCCCATCGTTCTACATCTCTGCGACAATATCGGCTTTCTCTCTGCATGACAGTGGTGATAAGAGTTGGGAAATGGGAATTATCAGAGGGTTGTAGAAATTTGGTGAAATTCCCGCTGTCGGGATGAGGACGGTCCATCTCAGTCAATTGAGATTTGTGTTTTATTTCTCTCAGGAGGAAGCTGGTCGCAAGCGAAGGTAGGGCATTATCTTGACGGAAACAGTGTAAGTGTTTTGTGGAACACCTTAAAACATTTCTAATGCTCAGTTTATAAACAGCTGTTTAATATTTGCAGGGTTAGTGATGAAGCCAAACCGCTGTCGGTGGTAGATGAAGCCTTGCCGATTGAAAAGTTTCATTGCCCTGTTTCGTTCAACACGGCATTCAAAGAAACATCTGATGACTTCAAGCAAGGTAAAGCTTGTACCTTCACCATTAATCTTGTTTCTGATATCTTTAAACAATTCCTAGATGAAAACATTAATGGTCTTTTGGACTGAAGGGAAATTGGATCTACCACGAAACCCATCAGCTGGGAAGCATCAAGTGTCAGACGTTCATACTCTCCTGCTTTGGGTGAAATACTGTGGCTATTCACCCTATCTGTGTACCTTATATAGATCTTATACACATCTATAAAGACACCCGGACGGGCTCCAAAGACAAATGTTCCTGCCTGTTCAACATCTCCTTATAATCCAGCCCTTCAGACCTGATGAAATTGTCGTAAATCCTTTTGCACCCTCTCTAATTTACTAACAACCATATTGTGTCAAATTTAATATCCTGACCTATGAAAGCATGAGTGACACACACATTCTTCACCACACCTGCCTGTCACTGTTGCATCTTCCATCGAACTGTGTACCTGCAGCCCGAGATCTCTCAGTTCTATAAAGTTCCCCGTTTACTGTGCATGTCCTGCCCTGGTTTGTCTCAGCAAAGTGCATCACCTCACCTTCACATGAATGAATCCCACCTGCCGTTCCTGAGCCCATTGGCCCAATTCACAGGGATCCCATTTACTCTCAGATAACCTTCTTCACTCTCCACAATGTTACCAATTTTAGTTCCATCTGCAAACTGACTAACCGTACAACCTACATACACATCCAATTGTGTATATAAATAAGGAACAACAGTGGAGTCTGTGAAAAGCAACCCTCTACCAACATCCTCTGTCTGCGACCTTCAGGTATATGTTGTATTCCATCGGCTAGTTCACCCCGGATTCCATGAGATCCAACCTTCCAGAGCGGCCTCTCATGCGGTGTGCAGAAGTTGCATCTCTCAGAGGGCAGTGAATATCTGGCATGTTGTGCCCAAGATGGTGGTAAAAAAGCTGAGTTATTGGATATCTGCAACTTGGCTACAAATAAATATTTGATAGATCCAATATTTAAGATTATGGGGAACTCACACAGAAGAGGAATTGGTGCCAGCTTAGATCAGCCATGACCACATTGAATGGAGGGGCAAGCCTGAGGAGCGGATTCTAATCCTGCTCCTGTTTTCTTGTGTTCCTATGCTCCTGTGTACCGATAAATTGACAGACTTGACACAGAGGAATTGAAGCAAAGATTAACAATACTTGTTCCTGGGACAATGAGTTTGCTGTGCGGGGTGAGATTGAGTAGACTAGGCCTGTGTACTCTAGAATTTGGGTGTATAGGAGGAGATCTCAGTGAAACACAAAGTTCTTACAGGGCTCAGTGGGCTGGATGCAGGGGTGATGTTTCCCCTGTCTTTGGGGTCTGGAGAACGGGCACCCTCTCAGAATGTGGGCTGCAACATGTAGGACAGAGATAAGGAGACATTACTGCACGTAGAGACAGGGGAACCTTTGGAATTCCCTGCACAGGTGGCTGTGGAGACTCAGTCATTCAGTGCTCTTGGAGCTGAGAGCCATGGTTGTACATTACAGCGTCGGGCCGTTTGGCCCATCATGTCCATGTCCACCTATTTCCCATCTTTACTAATCGATTTGCCTAGATTACATTGGTATTCTTCTGCACCTCACCTAGACAAGTGCCTCAAATATAATGATTAGATCTCACCACCGCCTCCTCTGTAGCATGTTGCAGATATCACCCACTGAGTGTAAAGACAACTTCCTACTCAGATCCACTTTAAAATTCCTTGCTCTCAAGATAAACCTGTACTCTTGATCTGATATCCCTGCTGCAGCTCCGATCTCTGCTGCACTCCACCAGTCACAGACCTCCAAGCAGAAAAATCATCCTTCTACCGCTACCTTCTACCTCCAACCACCAAGCCAATTGTGGATCCATTTCACCAGCTCGCCTTGGATCCCACCTGCCTTCACTTTCTGGACCAGCCTTACATGCGCAACATTGTCAAGTCCCTCAGTGAAGTTAATATATTGGTTCACAGTGAGATCAGTGTGTTCTTGGTTGTACACACCCATCAAATCCACCCGTGAATCCCCTCTCTTTCAGCGACCCTACAACCACAAGTCCCCACATATTCTGTCCAACACCCGATCATTCAACCTCTGCTTCCTCCCATGGTCCAACCCCACCCCTCCCTCTCTCTCACCCTCCACTCAAAGAAACAGGGGCAGGTCTTCTGGCCCCTCATGTCTCCCCCTCCCATTCACTATGGTCATGGCGATTCCACCCCACACCTCTACCTCCTCTTTAACAACCTCAAACTACCACTCACCTCAATATCCTCTTGCTCCGATCTGCCTCCATTTCCGAATAGCCCGCCTCAGTTCTCCATCCCCACCGCAATCTCGCAATCCTCCTCACTGTCCGCACTCGTCCTCCCCGTCCACCCTCCCCCACCTCACGATATTCCCCTCTCCATCCCTGGAGGCTGGGGGTCGCCGCAGAGTCTGTGGAGAGGAAGAGAGAGGTCACACTGACCCCGGAGACTGCAGTCTGGAGCATCAGGCGGGGGTGGTTTGGCGAGTTTGATGCATTCACCTCCCCTCCATCCCCTCTCCCCGCCCGTCCCATCCCCGGGAAGGTGGGAGTTTATCTCAGTTACGAGTCTGGGACAGTTTCATTTCACGACGCGGACACCAAGTCCCATCTCCACACCTTCACTGGGAATAAATTCACGGAGAAACTTTATCCTTTCTTTGCGCCTTGGGATGGAAACAACTGGCTGAGAATCTGCTCCGGTTCCGCTCCGGGTGTGTAAAAAAATGGAAATGTGGGAGTTGAAATAAACAGCAACTGAAATCAGAGCTGTCTGTCTGTCGATCCGTTCATTTTAACGCGTTAACCGCGTCCGGCAACGGAACAGAAATTACTTTTCTTGATTCCGTTGGCATCTAAAAAGTTTCAGAAGTGATAAATCTGGCTGTAAATTTTTTAAATCGTCCATGGTTCTCAAGTGGGTTTTTACATAGAAAATGAAAACGCATCTGAAGAAAAATTTACAGCCAGATTTATCACTTCTGCGAATTTTTAGATACCAAAGGAATCAAGAAAAAACACAAATAATGCCTTACTGTTGATGAAATGCAGTGAGCAAACGCGATAATTCGCAATATTTTCAATGTTTACCAAACACTTTAGCTGCTGTAGTCCCTTCAGTTCTCGCTTCTCTATACCTTCATTTCGCTTCACATTTGGAATTCTAAAGTTGGGTACATGTCTCTCACACTTACCCCGACCCACAATTTTTTTCAGCGCAAAAATTCAACATTTTGGCGGTTTTTAACAGGTAGTAAAGTACGCGTTTCTAGCATTAATAACATGTACGGGAAGTGCCGGATGTCTTCCAGTTGGATTTAGCGGCTCCGTGCGTCGAGCCCTATGACCCAGTGACCTTTCGTGCAACCCCCTATCGGTTAATTGGCTTGGCGTATGTGTAAAATTGTCGCTATTGTGTGCAGGACAGTGTTCATATGGGGGTCGCTTGTCCGTGCGGACTCGGTGAGCCGAAGGTCATGTTTTCGCAAATGTAGCTAGAAATCAAACCAAACCTAAAGGTCAGAGCATTGGTACTTGCAAAGATGGGGCAGCCAATTGCCTCTTAAACGCCACTATCGCATCTGCCTCCACCACCACCACCGCTGGCAGCGCGTTCCAGGCACCCACACCCCCTGTGCCCCGCACATCTCCTTTTAACTTCCCCCAGCCGGCGCATGCAGGAAAGTGTTAATGTGCGGGGATGGTTGGTCGGTGCGGACTCGGTGGGCCGAATGGCCTGTTTCCCAAAACTAAACATAACGAAGTAAAACTGATCATCAGACAAAGTCAACCTTTGCAAACTGCAATAAATGTTAAAGGGTCATATAATATCCTTTAAAGTAACCATACACGCAAACATAGATTGCCCCGAAGGCTGCTGCATGAGAGACAGGTGCACTGTTGTGGATTAAAATGAGGGCGGAGGGAGGTCTCCGGGGGGGGGGGGGGGGTTGCTGTGAACGGAGATGCGGGTGGCGGGTCCCACTGCCCCACCGGTGTAACATCTCCTCAGGTTACACCCGAGGCTCCGTTCCTTTCTGTCCTGCCTTAGTCTTTCACAAGCCCCTTGCTCAGCTTTGTCTTTTTTCAGGCCAGTTTAATGTCTAACTATCCCCTCCCTCGTGTGAGATTAGTTGGAAGCAAATATCCTAGAGCAGTGGTTCCCAACCTTTTTTTAGCTCATGGGCCCCTTGGGATCTTTTAATTTTTCTGTGCCCCCCCCCCCCCCCGCCCTGACATTATTAGCGGAAGAAAAGTATTTCAATATTATAATACCTTCCATAAGTGTCTATTAATTGCACATATATTCTCTTTTATTCTATTCCACAAACATCAAAAATATTTCAACTACATTTTGAATTTTTAGAACTGAAATTTAGGAGGCAACAGGGTGGTAGCTCTGTGGCCCCCTTCACTGGCATCAGCCAATCTTCCCTGTCCCGCCTGCAACTGGTCCAAAACGCCGCAGCGAGACTCCTGACGGGCACCCGAAAAAGGGACCACATCACCCAGATCCTGGCCTGGCTCCCTGTGCGGTTCCGTTTAAACTTCAATAATAATAATACATTTTATTTATGGGCGCCTTTCAAGAGTCTCAAGGACACGTTACAAAAATATAGCAGGTAGAGGAAAAACATGTAAGGGGAATGAAATAAATAGTAGAGACATGACTAGTACAGACAGAATTCAATTCAAAACACAATATGAGGCAATTAATGCACAGATGAAAAGGGAGGGGGACGTGGGGCTAAGGATAGGCAGAGGTGAAGAGATGGGTCTTGAGGCGGAACTGGAAGATGGTGAGGGGCACGGAATTGTGGATCAGTTGGGGGAGGGAGTTCCAGAGCCTGGGAACTGCCCTGGAGAAGGCTCTGTCCCCATAACTGCGGAGGTTGGACTTGTGGATGGAGAGGAAACCGGCTGATGTGGATCTGAGGGACCGTGAGGGTTGGTAGGGGGAGAGTAGGTCAGTGAGATATGGGGGGGGGGGGGGGGCAGATGGTGGAGGGCTTTGTAGGTGAGGATCAGGATTTTGTAGGTGATCCGGTGGGAGATGGGAAGCCAGTGAAGTTGTTTGAGGACTGGAGTGATGTGATGCCAGGATTTGGTGTGGGTGATGAGTCGGGCGGCTGCGTTCTTGTTCAAGATACTCATCCATGTCTACAAAGCCCTCAATGGTCTTGCCCCCACCTACATTAAAAGTCTTCTCACCCACCACTCCACCTCCAGGCCCCTCAGATCGGCCGACATGGGGCTGCTAAATATCCCGCAGTCTAGGCATAAGCTCAGGGGCGACCGCGCCTTTGCGGTTGCAGCACCTAGACTGTGGAACAGCATCCTCTTTCCCATCAGAACTGCTCCCTCCATCGACTCTTTTAAGTCAAGACTAAAGACTTATCTATACTCCCAAGCCTTTCCTGACGTCCTCTGAGTGAGGGCTACATGTATATATGTATGTAGTCTGTTTTGTTGTGCTATTCTTATAACAAATGTAAAGCACTTTGGCCAACGAGAGTTTTTTAAATGTGCTATATGGAGCTTGCACGAAAGGTCACTGGGTCAGAGGGCTCGACGCACGGAGCCGCTAAATCCATCTGGAGGACATTCGTCACTTCAGGTATATGTTGTTAATGCTAAAAACCCGTACGTTCCTACCTGTTAAAAACCGCCAAAAAGTTGAATTGTTGCGCTGAAAAAAATTGTGGGAGTCGGGGTAAGTGTGAGAGACATGTACCCAACTTTAGAATTCCAAATGTGAGGCGAAATGAAGGTAAAGAGAAGCGAGAGCTGAAGGGACTACAGCAGCTAAAGTGCTTGGTATACATTGGCCGTGCAGATATCGGAATTGAAAATATTGTGAATTATCGCGTTTGCTCACTGCATTTCATCAACAGTAAGGCATTATTTGTGTTTTTTCTTGATTCCTATGGTATCTAAAAAGTCTCAGAAGTGATAAATCTGGCTGTAAATTTTTCTTCCGATGCGTTTTCATTTTGTATGTAAAAACCCACTTGAGAACCATGGACGATTAAAAAAAATTACAGCCAGATTTATCACTTCTGAAACTTTTTAGATGCCAAAGGAATCAAGAAAAAACACCTTAGTTGATGAAATGCAAGTGAGCAAACGGCCAATGTTCGCCAAGCACTCTGGCTGTTGTTGTCCCTTCAGCTCTCGCTTCTATCTACCGTCATTTCTCCTCACTTTTGGAATTGTGAAGTTGGCTAAATGTCTCTCACGCTTATCCCGATTTCCATAATTATTTACAGGCAAAAATTGACAATTTCAGCGGTGGGGTTTTAACGGGCCCGCTACGCTGGAAACAATGGTAAGTGCCTACCTGCAGTTCATCGCGTGTAATCCATTTGGAGTAGCGTAGCAACAGTACGGGTCATGAGTCGTGACCCGACTGCCGTGAAACCTCCCTATATAAATAAATGTGACTTGACTTGACTTGATTGAACCTGTGGCCCCCTAAATCCCAATTTTTTTCTGTGCCCCCCTGAAATTTGCCATGGTATGGCCCCAGGTTGGGAATCACTGTCCTAGAGAATCTTTGGTTGGAAGTGGCCAGGACACCTTCACACTGAACACTTGCAGCCGAATAACATGCATTGCCCGGGACGGCAGCGAGCGCAGTGGACACACGCGGTAATGCGGTGGCAACTCGCTGTAATGCAGGGATTCAGCAACTATACGTCAGTGAAAACATATTGAACCAGGGAGTTAATAAAATGGCTGCGAAACGCCCGGCCGGGAGTTGGACCGAGGAGGTAGTTTGTCCCATCTGCCTGGATTTCTTCACCGATCCGGTGGCGCTGGAATGCGGGCACAACTTCTGCCGTTCCTGTATCACACAGAGTTGGGACAGGGAGGGGAGAAACTCCTGCCCGGAATGCAGAGAGGATTCTGCAAACCGCACCCTCAGGGTGAATCGGGCCTTGGTTAGACTGTCTGAGAAAGCTCGAACACTGAGCCTGAATCTCAAAGCGAAGAAAAGCAAACTTCAGTGCGAGAAACATCAGGAAGAACTGAAGCTGTTTTGTAAAACTGACAAGAAACTGATCTGTTTGATTTGTGCAACCGCGCGGGAACACAAGTCTCACAACTTAACGCTGATAGAAGAAGCAATTGAATTCTACAAGGTAAAACCAAATCACTTTTGATCACATCATTGTCTAATCTTTTCTTCCTTGTCTGACATTTGTATTCTCTGATCTGAAACCCAACCCCAGGAACAGGTGAAATCTTCTTTCGAATCTCTCACAGAAATGGAATCAGAGATCCAGAAAATGGAGCAGGAACAGAAAAAGAGCATTTATGGAGTTCAGGTGAGGCTTTGTGCTATCGATTTAATGTTCTTGTGTGGATTTGATGCAGTGATGTGTGCAATAATTTGGGAGAGATGGATGGGAGGAGTGGGAGAGGGGTGAGGAGAGGGAGATGGAGAGGGGGAGGAGAGAGTGGTGGGGGAGGGGAGGGGAGAGGGGAGAGGGAGAGAGGTGTGGGGAAGGGGGGAGATGGGGTACCACCATGAGGTACCATCTCCAGTTTAAATTCCATTTGGAATATTTTGGAGGACCAAGAAACCAAGAATCAAGAACCTTTATAGAACTCAGTAGTTGAGAGCCAGAACTCTTGGTAGAGGTTGAGCAGCCAAGGACTTTACTCCCTGGACCACAGCAGTCTGTGGCAGGTGTATAATATCATGAAATGAAATGATATGTTGGATGGTCAATCTCGTACCCTTAGTATGGGGATCGAGAATGTTGAGCATTTTGGTTTTAGCTGAGAGGGAAAAGATTTAAAATGAATGTGAATGACAACTGTGGAAGTACTAGGGTACATGGAACGAGCTGCCAGATGAGGTAGCATACTCGGGTACCGTAACAACATTTAAAAGATATTCAAACAAATTTGTGGAGAGCACCGTTTTAGAACTGTCTTGGCCAAATGCGGACAAGTGGAACTAGTGCAGATGGGGCGTGTTGGTCGGTATCTAACACTTTTTCATCATTGAGCTGTCGGTCCCATGGGAGGAGGCTGTGGATGAGGCTTATGAAAGGAAAAAGCTTTGATATTCAAACCTTGCAGCAGAGGAGAGAGGTTGGAGTGTAAGGGTGTGTCCAGTGGCGGTGGGGTGCAGGGGCTTTGTAGCCAGTTCCACCGCAAGGCTCCTGAGGGAAGTAGGAGTCAGAGGGCAGGCACAAAGGAGGGCAAGAAAAGAACTTGCCAATGCCGCCGAACGGAGCAGTCACTGGCTGTGGCTGAAGAGGATAGATGCTGTCTGGGCTGCCACGTGACCATCTAGAGACCAGCAATAAGACACACACCCAGGTCTGATCACCCTGCGGTGGGCCTGCCTCGACTGAGGATGTCTTGCGATAAAAGGCCGAAACACCCAGTGACGTTGAGGTACACAACTGAAGATGTGTCTGATTGTTACCAAATTCACTTGGTGGTCATACCCATGAATGTCAATTGTAGTGAAAATCTTAGGGATTGTAACACCCAGTCCTACTAATCAATCTTGCTGTGTGACTCTATGAAGTCTGTCATTCTAAGTGGTGCTGGTGTCTGCTACTTCTGATGACCTGGTTCTGTCCACTGAGGGTTAATGGACACATGAAATGGAATAGGCTGCAGGGAATTATACTGGGGAAATGGGAATTATTTGATGGTGCGTTACTTTCACATAATATTTCATAATTATCAAGACGAGTACTTAAATTGCCAAGGTAATGAAGGCTATGGATTAAATACATGTAAATGGGATTAGTGTAGATACGTACAGAGCCCAGCATGGACATGTTGGGCCGAATGGCATATTTCTGCACTCCAGAACTCGACATTGATTAGCTGATTGTCACATTCCATGTCATGAGGAAACACGGCAGAGTGACACATTATATATATTTTTTTAATTTAATTTTATTATTTATTTCGAACAGAATAAAAGAATAAAAAGCAAATGTGAAACAGCATACAAAAAACAAAACAAGAATATTTATAAAGTGTCATAAACAATATCTATAAATAAATGAAATCATATGTGTCCGAAAAGCAGCAGGAAGAAGCCAAAGCTTATTAATTCCCACCCCTTATTCAACTGCTTGTAATTATCTTATACAAATTTAGCTGCTATATGTACACCATATGTACACCATCCACTATATGTACACCAAATTAGTTACATTTGAACACTAATCAAATATTTACAAAGCCATACAAAAAAGAGAAATAAAATAAAAAACCCGCATATACTATACAGTATCTTAGTCATATATACAACCCATCACTCTATAATCACCCTTCCCAATACAATCAGTATAACAAATATCCCACTCACCTATCCTCATTCCAATACCCCTTTAAACAAGTGTTTTTGTACATCTTTTTAAACTGATTGCTATGCACATACTTTTAAGAGTTTTTTAAAATTATGTTCCCCTCTCAAATTATACCCACCCTGTCTTTCCATAAACAGTTTTTTGTATATTTCTTGGAAGTAAATTATTTCTTGCTTTGTACATGATTTGCGCAGTCTTAAATTTAACCAGATCAGTGAACTTCAGTGTATGTGACTTTAAGAATAATAAATTGGTATGTTCAAGATATTCAACGTTATTGATAATTCTTATTGCTGTTTTTTGTAATGTGCATAACGGCTGTAGATTGGTTTTGTAGGTGTTAACCCATATCTCCACACAGTAACTCAGATATAGCAATATGAGTGTATTATACAGAGTATGTAATAATTTGTGGTCCAGAATGTGTCTTGATTTTCCCAATTTTGCTATAGACTTTGCCAGTTTTGCTTTGACGTGGTTTATATTGATTTGCATCTTTCATCTGACAGGAAGAGTCACACAACCATCAGTCACTGATCACATCCCAGTTTGCTGAACTGCACCAGATTCTCACTGAGAAAGAGCAGCGCTTACTCGGAGATGTCCGGGAAGAAGAGGAGAAGATTGTAAAAACAATGGAGAAAAATCTTCAAGAGATTCAAGAGAATTTAAATTCCATTCAGGAGGAACTCTCAAAATTACAGGGACAGATAGACCACAAGGACGGTGTGATATTTCTGAAGGTGAGGGGTTACACTACAGTTGGCAAAGTGAAAGTGCACAGTAACAAAATGGTGGGTTAAATTTCTGAAATAAATGCTGCATTTACCAGTATTTCAGTACTAGGTCAATGTTCCATCTGTCGAACTACTCACCATATCCGACAATAATGCCCCAAATTCCAGGAAACTTCATGTATTTATCCTACTTCAACTTAAATTTATCTGCAATATTGTCTTCAGGCCACCCTGTGAGTTCCACATTCTTTTTACTGTTATTCTTGTAGAATTTATTAAAGGCCATCATACATTTCAGGTTTTATTTTTCTTCTCCCCATAAGTAGTGACAATATTTCCAACCCCCACACATTTAAATCTGCCGCTGATCTTAAAATGTTCCATCACATTATCTCTGACATGTTACAATAAAAGACAAATGGTGCAGGAGTAGGCCCTTCGAGCCATTCAATATGATCATGTCTGATCATCCACAATCAGTACCCCATTCCTGCCTTCTCCACATATCCCCTGACTCCGCTATCATTAAGAGCTCTATCAAACTCTCTCTTGAAAGCATCCAGAGAATTGGCCTCCACTGCCTTCTGAGGTAGATCATTCCACAGATTCACAACTCGGGGTGAAATGTTTTTCCTCATCTCTAAATGGCCTATGCCTTATTCTTGAACTGTGGCCCCTGGTTCTGGATTCCCTGAACATCAGGAACATGTTTCCTGCCTCTAGCGTGTCAAATTCCTTAATAATCCTATATGTTTCAATAAGATCCCCTTCCATCCTAAATTCCAGACTATACAAGCCCAGCTGCTCCATTCTATCAATATATGACAGTCCCGCCATCCCGGGAATTAACCTTGTGAACCTAAGCTGCACTCCCTCAATAGCAAGAATGCCCTTCCTCAAATTTGGAGACCAAAACTGCACACAATACTTCAGGTTTGGTCTCACTTCAGTCTAGTACAACTGCAGAAGGACCTCTTTGCTCCTGTACTCAATTCCTCTAGTTTTGAAGCCCAACATGCCATTAGCTTACTTCACTGCCTGCTGGACCTATGTGCTTACTTTCAGTGACTGATGAACAAGGACCCCCAGATCTCTTTGTACTTCCCCTTTCCCCAATGACACCATTCAGACAATCTGCCTTCCTGTTCTTGTCACCAATGTGGATAACCTCACATTTATCCACATTAAACTGCATCTGCCATGCATCTGCCCACTCACCCAACCTGTCCCAAGTCCCTCTGCATCCTCATGGCATCCTCCTCACAGTTCACACTGTGTCCCAGCTTTGCGTCATCTGCAAATTTGCTCATGTTACTTTGAATCCCTTCATCTTAATCATTAATGTATATTGTAAATAGCTGCAGTCCCAGCACCGAGCTTTGCGGTACGCCACTAGTCATTGTCTGCCATTCTGAAAGGGTCCCGTTAATCCCTCCTGTTTGTTTCCTATCTGCCAACCAATTTTCTATCCATGTCAGTACCCTACCCCCAATATCATGTGCTGTAATTTTGCCCACTAATCTCCTATGTGGGATCTTATCAAATGCTTTATGAAAGTCCAGGTACACTACATCCACTGGGTTTCCATTGTCCATTTTCCTAGTTACACCCTCATAAAATTCCAGATTAGTCAAACATGAATTCCCCTTGGTAAATCCATGCTGAATCAGACTGATCCTGTTACTGCTATCCAAATGTGCCGCTATTTCATCTGTTATAATTGACTCCAGCATCTTCCCCACCACTGATGTCAGGCTAACTGGTCTATAATTCCCTGATTTCTCTCTCCCGTCTTTCTTAAAATGTGGGGTAACATTCGCGACCCTCCAATCCACAGAATTTGATCCTGAATGTGTAGAACATTGGGAAATTATTACCAATGCATCCATGATTTCTAGAGCCACTTCCTTAAGTACCCTGGGATGCAGACCATCAGGCCCTGGTGATTTATCAGCCTTCAGTCCCATCAGTCTACCCAACACCATTTCCTGCCCAATGTGAATTTCCTTCAGTTCCTCTGTCACCCTAGGTCCTCTGGCCACTAGTACATCAGGGAGATTGTATGTGTCTTCCTTCAGGTAGAAGGTACAGGAGCCTGAAGACTGCAACAACCAGGTTCAGGAATAGCTACTTCCCCACAGCCATCAGGCTATTAAACCTGGCTCGGACAAAACTCTGATTATTAATAACCACTTTCTGTTATTTGCACTTTATCAGTGTATTTATTCATGTGTGTATATATGTACATTATGGTGTATGGACACACTTATCTGTTTTGTAGTAAATGCCTACTGTGTTCTGTGTGCTTAAGCAAAGCAAGAATTAGGGACACATGACAATAAACTCACTTGAACTTGAACTTGAAGACAGATCCAAAGTACCTGTTCAACTCATCTGCCATTTCTTTGTTCCCTATAATAAATTCACCTGTTACAGTCTGCGTTCTTAGCTAGCTTACCTTTGTACCTTATCTCCCCCCCCCTCCCCCCCCTGTATTACCTTTTTAGTTATCTTTTGTTGCCCTTTAAAAGTTTCCCAATCCTCACTCAGGCCTCCCGCTCATCTTTGTTACGTTATACTTATCTTTTATTTTTATACTGTCCTGGTCTTCCCTTGTCAGCCATGGTCGCCCCTTACTCCCCTTGGAATCTTTCTTCCTCTTTGGAATGAACTGATGCTGCACCTTCTGTATTATTCCCAGAAATACCTGCCATTGTTGTTCCACTGTCATCCCTGCTGGGGTATCTTGCCAGTCAAATTTGGCCAGCTCCTCCCTCATGGCTCCATGGTCCCCTTTGTTCAACTGTAATGCTGACACTTCCGATATTCCCTTCTCATTCTCAAATTGTAGATTAAAACTTATCATATTATGGTCTTTATCTCCTAATGGCTCCTTTACCTCGAGTTCCCTTATCAAATCCAGTTCATTACACAATACTAAATCCAGAATTGCCTTCTCCCTAGCAGGCTCCTGTACAAGATGCTTTAGGAATCCATGACGGAGGTACTCCACAAACACCCTTTCTTGGGGTCCAGCACCAACCTGATTTTCCCAATCTACCTGCATGTTGGGCAAGAGTGACCATAATATGGTTGAGTTCTTCATTAGGATGGAGAGTGACATTGTTAATTCAGAAACAAGGGTCCTGAACTTAAAGAAAGGTGACTTTGAGAGTATGAGACGTGAATTGGCCAAGATAGACTGGCCAATGATTCTTAAAGGGTTGACGGTGGATATGCAATGGAAGGCATTTAAAAACTGCATGGATGAACTACAACAAGTGTTCATCCCAGTTTGGCAAAAGAATAAATCCGGGAAGGTAGTGCATCTGTGGATAACAAGGGAAACAGGGATAGTATCAAAACAAAAGAGGAAGCCTACAAATTAGACAGAACAAGCAGCCTACCAGAGGACCGGGAGAAATTCAGAGTCCAGCAGAGGAGGACAAAAGACAAATTAGGAAAGGGAAAATAGATTATGAAAGAAAACTGGCAGGGAACATAAAAACTGACTGCAAAAGTTTTTATAGATATGTCAAGAGGAAAAGATTAGTTAAAACAAATGTAGGTCCCTTGCAGTCAGAAACAGGCGAATTGATCATGGGGAACAAGGACATGGCAGACCAATTGAATAATAAGGAAGGCATAAATAATCTGCCGGAAATAGCAAGGGACCGGGGGTTAAATGAGATGGAGGAACTGAGTGAAATCCAGGTTAGCCGGGAAGTGGTGTTAGGTAAATTGAATGGATTAAAGGCCGATAAATCCCCAGGGCCGGATAAATTGCATCCCAGAGTACTTAAGGAAGTAGCCGCAGAAATAGTGGATGCATTAGTGATAATTTTTCAAAACTCTTTAGATTCTGGAGTAGTTCCTGAGGATTGGAGGGTAGCTAATGTAACCCCACTTTTTAAAAAGGGAGGGAGAGAGAAAACGTGGAATTACAGACCAGTTAGTCTAACGTCGGTGGTGGGGAAAATTCTGGAGTCAGTTATTAAAGATGGGATAGCAGCACATTTGGAAAGTGGTGAGTTCATTGGACAAAGTCAGCATGGATTTATGAAAGGTAAATCATGTCTGACGAATCTTATAGAATTTTTCGAGGATGTAACTAGTAGAGTGGATAAGGGAGAACCAGTGGATGTGTTATATCTGGACTTTCAGAAGACTTTCGACAAGGTCCCACATAAGAGATTAGTATACAAACATAAAGCACATGGTATTGGGGGTTCAGTATTGATGTGGATAGAGAACTGGCTGGCAGACAGGAAGCAAAGAGTAGGAGTAAACAGGTCCTTTTCAGAATGAATTGTACAGCACTGCCAGATCTAAACTAAAGAGAGCCATTAAGGAGGCAAAGACAGCCTATGGAAGAAGGATAGAGGGGTATTTCAACGAGAGGGACCCTCGGCGTGTCTGGCAGGGCATTCAGCAACTCACGAACTATAAGGGCAAGGGGGGGCCGATCATCTGCAGCAGTAACAACTCGCTAGCTGAGGAGCTCAACCATTTTTTCGCCCGTTTTGAGCTGAATGAGGCAGAGCCTGCACCTGCAGCCGCACCCAGCACTGACAACCCGCCACTCGCTGTGAGTACGGAGGACGTCAGAAGAACACTCCGCAGGGTCAACCCCAGGAAGGCTGCTGGACCAGATGGCATCCCAGGGAGAGTATTGCGGGACTGTGCAGACCAGTTAGCGGAGGTTTTTAGCAAAATCTTTAACCTCTCTCTGTTAACGTGCACTGTCCCTAAATGCTTTAAGACTGCTACCATCGTGCCTGTACCCAAAACAACATTCATTAAGAGTTTGAATGACTATAGACCTGTTGCTCTCACTTCGACCGTGATGAAATGTTTTGAACGGCTGGTCCTGGCCCACATTAAGTCCTCACTCCCACCCACCCTGGATCAGCATCAATTTGCGTATAGAGCAAATAGGTCAACGGAAGATGCCATCAACATAGCTCTACATTCTGCACTGACACATCTGGAGCGTCCTGGCTCATATGTGAGGATGTTATTTGTAGATTTTAGTTCTGCATTTAATTTAATCATCCCCAGCAGAATGGTGGACAAACTGTCTGATCTGGGTGTTAATGCAATACCATGCGGATGGATTAAGGACTTTCTAACAGATCGCCCACAGACTGTCAGGAAGGGGTCCAATTACTCCCCAGTCCTGACGCTCAGCACAGGAGCGCCACAAGGTTGTGTGCTGAGTCCTATTTTGTACACAATATACACTTATGACTGTATACCAACACACAGTACAAATAGGATCATTAAGTTTGCGGACGACACGACTGTGGTGGGACTGATAAACAACAACGACGAGTCTGCCTACAGGGATGAAGTCCAAAAACTGACTGTCTGGTGTACCAAAAACAACCTGGTACTCAATCCATCGAGGACGAAAGAGCTGGTCGTTGACTTCAGGAGGAAGAGGAGAGAGGAACCTGCTCCTTTATACATCAAAGGAGACATGGTGGAGAGAGTCACTGGCTTTAAGTTCCTGGGAATAAACATCTCCCAGGACCTTAAATGGCAAATGAACACCGTCACTCTCGTGAAGAAGTCACATCAGCGGCTGAATTCCCTGAGGTCTCTGCGGAGAGCAAACGTCTCGCAGCCGCTGCTGTTGTCCTTCTACCGATGCGCCGTGGAGAGTATCCTCTCCTATGGAATCCTGGTGTGGTTTGCTAGCTGTACTGTGGCTGAGAGGAGGGCGTTGCCGGGAATTATAAAAACTGCGCAGAACATTACAAACGCCCAACTGCCCTCCTTGGATGACATATATAGGGCCCGATGCTTGCGCCGGGCCACAAATATCAAGCAGGACACATCCCACCCTGATAACCACCTTTTTACTCTGCTACCCTCTGGAAGGTGATTCAGTACTCTGAAGGCTCGCACCGGTAGACTAAAGAATAGTTTCTACCCATGTGCGATAAAAGAGCTAAATTCCAACAGAGAATGCTGGGGAAGCAAAATGTAATTCTAAGAAATGCCGCCAAATTCTTTTAAATTCTTTTAAATTCTTTTAAAATACCTATTTATTTTTTACTAATAAGTGTACATATGTGTCAATGGTTGTCGTGTTTGTATTTTTTTAACCGGAGGAGATGTAATGGAATTTCGTTGCACAGTATTGTGCAATGACAATAAACGTATTCATTCATTCATTCATTCAATCATTCATTCATTCAATCATTCATTCATTCATTCATTCATTCATTCATTCATTCATTCATTCATTCATTCATTCATTCATTCATTCATTCATTCATTATAGAATGGCAGGCAGTGACTAGTGGTGTACCGCAAGGCTCAGTGCTGGGACCCCAGCTATTTACAATATATATTAATGATCTGGATGAGGGAATTGAATGCAACATCTCCAAGTTTGCGGATGACACGAAGCTGGGGGGCAGTGTTAGCTGTGAGGAGGATGCTAGGAGGCTGCAAGGTGACTTGGATAGGTTGGGTGAGTGGGCAAAGGCATGGCAGATGCAGTATAATGTGGATACATGTGAGGTTATCCACTTTGGTGGCAAAAACAGGAAAGTAGACTGAATGGTGGCCGATTAGGAAAAGGGGAGATGCAACGAGACCTGGGTGTCATGGTACACCAGTCATTGAAAGTAGGAATGCAGGTGCAGCAGGCAGTGAAGAAAGCAAATGGTATGTTAGCATTCATAGCAAAAGGATTTGAGTATCAGAGCAGGGAGGTTCTACTGCAGTTGTACAGGGTCTTGGTGAGACCACACCTGGAGTATTGCGTACAGTTTTGGTCTCCTAATCTGAGGAAAGACATTCCTTAAATTAAACAGTAACAAAACAGAATTTCTCCCCATTGGCTCCAAATCAACACTTACCAAAATTAACAACAAACCCATTCTCACTATTGACGGCACCACTGTCTCCCCATCTCCTCAGGCCCGCAACCTTGGTGTGATCTTTGACTCAACCCTCTCCCTTGAGCCTCTCATCCGCCATGTTGTCAAAACCTCCTTCTTTCACCTCCTCAACATCGCCAAAATCAGACCCTCTCTCACACACCCCGCTGCTGAAAGACTCATCCATGCCTTCATCTCCTCCCGACTGGACTACTGTAACACTCTTCTCTTTGGCATTAATTCCAGCAACATCAACCGACTCCAACTGGTCCAGAATGCAGCCGCCCGACTCATTACCCACACCAAATCCTGGCACCACATCACCCCAGTCCTCAAAGAACTTCACTGGCTTCCCATTTCCCACCAGATCATCTACAAAATCCTGGTCCTCACCTACAAAGCCCTCAACCACTTGCCCCCCCCCCCCTTATCTCACTGACCTCCTCTCCCCCTACCAACCCTCACGGTCCCTCAGATCCATTTCAGCCAGTCTCCTCTCCATTCTGAAATCCAACCTCTGCACTTTTGGAGACAGAGCCTTCTCCAGGGCAGCTCCCAGGCTCTGGAACTCCCTCCCACAATTGATCCGAACTTCTGAGTCCCTCACCCTCTTCCAGTCCCGCCTCAAGACCCATCTCTTCACCTCTGCATACCCTTAGTCCCATGTCCTCCTCCCCTTTGCATCTCTGTCTTGCTGCTCTATTTTGTTTTGTTCTTGACTCACCATGTAAAGCGACTTTGAGTCCTTGAAAAGCGCTATACAAATAAAATGTATTATTATTATTATTATTATTATTGCCATAGAGGGAGTACAGAGAAGGTTCACCAGACTGATTCCTGGGATGGCAGGACTTTCATATGAGGAAAGACTGGATAGACTCGGCTTGTACACGTTGGAATTCAGAAGACTGAGGGGGGATCTTATAGAAACGTACAAAATTCTTAAGGGGTTGGACAGGCTAGATGCAGGAAGATTATTCCCGATGTTGGTGAAGTCCAGAACTAGGGGTCACAGATTAAGGATAAGAGGGAAGACTTTTAGGACCGAGATGAAGAAATCATTTTTTACACAGAGAGTGGTGAATCTGTGGAATTCTCTGCCACAGAAGGGAGTTGAGGCCAGTTCATTGGCTATATTTAAGAGGGAGTTAGATGTGGCCCTTGTGGCTAAAGGGATCAGGGGGTATGGAGAGAAGGCAGGGATGGGATACTGAGTTGGATGATCAGCCATGATCATATCAAATGGCGGTGCAGGCTCGAAGGGCCGAATGGCCTACTCCTGCACCTATTTTCTATGTTTCTATGTTGAAATCTCCCATAACAACCGTAGCATTAGCTTTGGGACATTTTGCGACCAATTTTAACTCTTGATTCATCTTGCACCCTATATCCAGGCTACTATTTGGGTGACTGTAGATAAGTCCCATTAGGGTCTTTTTACCTTTACAATTCTTCAGTTCTATCCATACTGACTATACATCTCCTGATTCTATATCACTCCGTGCTGGGGACTGAATTTCATTCCTCGCCAACAGAGCTACCCCACCCCCTCTGCCCACCTGTCTGTCTTTTCGAAAGGACGTATACCCTTGAATATTCAATTCCCAGCCCTGGTCCTCTTGCAGCCATGTCTCTGTAATTCCCACAACAAATTTCTAACTGAGCCTCAAGCTCATCCACTTTATTTCTTATACTTCGTGCATTCATAATAATAATAATAATAATAATAATAATAATATATTTTATTGTCATTGCACATAAGCACAACTAGATTTGGTATGCAGCTTCCATCCGATGTCATAACTTGAATAACTAATACAATTTAGATATCCCGATAACATGGTTTGTAAAAGAATAGAAAATAGTCAAAACAGTTCAAACAGACTAAAGTGCAGATGTGTCTGTGCGACGTGACCATCCGAGGGAGGCAGTCCAGGGGGGATGGGGGGCACTCAGCAGGGCTGGTTCAGAGTCGCTATAGCTCTGGGAATGAAGCTGTTCCTGATTCTGGAGGTTCGGGCGTAGAAGGCCTTGTAACGTTTGCCGGAGAGAAGTAGTTCGAACAGTCCGTTACAGCGGTGTGAGGAGTCTTTATGGATGCTGACGGCCTTCCTGAGGCACCGTGTGTGGTAGATGCCCTCCAAGGCTGGTAGCAGTGTCCCAATAATCTTCTGCACTCTGTGGAAGACGCTCCTCTCCGCCTCCGTGCAGCTGAGATACCACACAGAGATGCCATACGTTAATATGCTCTGTGGTGCAGCGGTAGAAGGTTGTCAGCAGCGTCCTTGTCATAGATAAAACTTTTAATCCATTACTCCCCGCACCATTCACATTGATGCCCATTTCACTTGGCTTTACTCCCCTATCCCTTCCTGGGCGTTCTGCCCCGTTAATTCTGGTGTCTTCTCTTTTCTTTTACTCTCTTTCCCTTGTATCTCCATTTTGTCCTCCCTTCTCCAGATAAAATCCCACGACCTGCCCGGTCTTACTCGTAAGTTGCATACTCGCAGTTATTTTCATCGACATTCCCTCTAGCCCTTGCTGTCTCCTCCCCTTCCTTAACCCTCTAGCTGTCTCCTCCCACCCTCCCATCCGCCCATCCTCGGGCTCCTCCTCCTCCTCCCCTTTTCCTTCTTTCTCCCCCCCCCACCCCCCATCAGTCTGAAGAAGGGTTTCGGCCCGAAACGTCGCCTATTTCCTTCGCTCCATAGATGCTGCTGCACCCGCTGAGTTTCCCCAGCAATTTTGTGTACCTTCAATGGAAAAGGTATCAGTTTTACCTCGTTTGATGATATCAGATGTGTCGCTCAATGCTATGTTGTAGAAAAGGGTGCGATCATACTTTTCAATGGGCAACGCGCTATCTACCACCAACATTGGTTTGGTTTCATCAATAACCCTGCAAATATTTAACAGCTGGTTAGAAACTGAGCATTAGCTGTTTTTTTTGAGCGGTACTGTAAAAACGTACATTGTTTCAGTCAAACGCATGTCCTACCTGCTCTTGCGACCAGCTTCCTCCTGAAATAAATAAAAACACAAATCTCAATAGACTGAGAGGGAAGTCTTTTAGGACCGAGATGAGAAAATCATTTTTACGCAGAGACTGGTGAAACTGTAGAATTCTCTGCCACAGAAGGTAGTTGAGGCCAATTCATTGGCTATATTTAAGATATGGCCCTTGTGGCTAAAGGGATCAGGGGGGTATGGAGTGAAGGCAGGGATGGGATACTGAGTTGGATGATCACCATGATCATATCGAATGGTGGTGCAGGCTCGAAGGGCCGAATGGCCTACTCCTGCACCTATTTTCTATGTCTATGTTTCTATGACTTTTTTAAATACTGAAGATATGAAAGTGAATTAGGTGACAAATTAAACTTCTTTTTTTGCTTTATCTGTTGGGATGAATTGCAGACTTGATGTTAAAAATCTCAAAAATTTGTAACATTGCTTGATGGGGGCACGCACATTGAATTCTCCCAATTTTGTTAGCCCTTGCTGTCTCCTCCCCTTCCTACCTCTCCTTCAGCCCTCTGACTGTCTCCTCCTCTTTATCCGCTATTCTCCCCGCCCCCCACCAGTCTGAAGAAGGGTTTCGGCCTGAAACCTTGCCCATTTCCTTCGCTGCCTAGATGCTGCTGCACCCGCTGCGTTTCTCCAGCATTTTTGTCTACCTTCGATTTTCCAGCATCTGCAGTTCCTTCTTAAACAAATAACATTCACCAAAGATCCTATAGCTCCGAGATGGGATCTTTGCTGCCGCATGGAGTCAGTCGCATACAGGTGGGACAGGCCTCGTAAACACTGCCTCGTTAACCTGCCGTCACTCATGAGCGCGCTCCAGTTAAAGCTCCATTCACAAAATCATTTGTTCTCTCTGACGTCACCGGGCCGCCCACTGACGCGTGATTGGCCGGTCCAGAGCACTATTACCCGCCCAATGACGCGTGATTGGCCGCCCGTGATCACGATTGCCCGCCCGCTGACGCGTGATTGGTCGGCCCAGATCTGCATGGCCCGCCCCCTTAAGCGTGATTGGTCGGCTGAGATCATGATGGCCCGCCCACTGTCGCGTGATTGGTCGGTCCAGATCACCATGTCCCGCCCACTGACGCGTGATTGGTCGGCTGAGATCATGATGGCCCGCCCACTGTCGCGTGATTGGTCGGTCCAGGTCACCATGTCCCGCCCACTGACGCGTGATTGGCCGGCTGAGATCATGATGGCCCGCCCACTGTCGCGTGATTGGTCGGTCCAGATCACCATGTCCCGCCCACTGACGCGTGATTGGTCGGTCCAGACCAGGATAGCCCGCCCCCCCCCCCCCCGCTGACCGCGTGATTGGCCCGCGCCATCCCTTCTCTCCAGGGATCTCAAGTCAAGTCAAGTTTATTCGTCACATACACAGACCCAGAGATGTGCAGTGAAATGAAAAGTGGCAAATGCTCGCGGACTTTGTGCAAAAAGACAAACAACCAAACAAACTATAAACACAATCATAAACACACACATATTATTTTACATATTAAATATTGGAAGGAAAAACGTTCAGTAAAGTTAGTCCCTGGTAAGATAGGAGTTTACAGTCCGAATGGCCTCTGGGAAGAAACTCCTTCTCAACCTCTCCATAGGCTATTTCCATGCCTGACCTGTTCCGCTGAGTTATAGACCCAGAGACAGACAAAAAAAACAAACAACCGTGCAAGCTATTCATTCACACATGGTCAGTATCTGTACATTTAATAGTGTTATTTATTCATGCGGTGACTTCGACTTCTGTACATTCATCACCTATCGTTCCAGAGAGTACTCGTGGGAAAACGTTAAAACGCGTGCAATGGTTGTAATTTGTCTGTACACAAAAAAGCTGGAGAAACTCAGCGGATGCAGCAGCATCTCTAATGAGCGAAAGAAATAGCCAACGTTTCGGGCCGAAACCCTTCTTTACTCTGATGGTGGGTGGGGTGCGGGGAGAAGAAAGGAAAAGGGAGGAGGAGGAGCCCGAAGGCTGAGGGAGAAATAGGAAGGGGAGGAGACAGCTAGGGCTAACAGAATTGGGAGCATTCAATGTTCATGCCCCCAGGATGCAGACTCCCCAAGCGGAATATGAGGTGCTGCTCCTCCAATTTCCGCTGGTGCTCGCTCTGGCCATGGAGGAGACCCAGGACAGAGAGGTCGGATACGGAATAGGAGGTGGAGTTGAATTGCTGAGCCACCGGGAGGTCAGGTTGGTTAATGCGGACCGAGCCGAGGTGGTCGGCGAAACGATCGCCAAGCTTGGTCTCAGACTCTGCACAATAACATCACTTCAATACCAGTCACTGCAATGAAGAAGGGGCCTCGTCCCGAAACGTCACCCATTCCATCTCTCCAGAGATGATGCTTGTCCCGCTGGGTTACTCCAGCTTTTTGTGTCTATCTGCAGTTCCTTCTTATACGCTCGATTTTTATTTAATAATCTCATGTGTAAACTTGAATTCAATGATTCAATTATACTCTATTGTCACGTGTACCTCGTGACTGTGGGATTATTTTCTTTTGCATGCAATCCGGTAAAATACAGACCTCGCCTCCTCCATGGCCAGAGTGAGTCCCACCGCAAATTGGAGGAGCAGCACCTCATATTTCACTTGCGTAGTTTGCACCCCAGCGGTATGAACATTGACTTCTCCAATTTCAGGTAGTCCTTGCTGGCCTCTCCCCTTCCAAGCTCTCTCACATCCCACTGTCTCCGCCTCCTCCTTTCTTCTTCCCGCCCCTCCCCCACCCCCATACCAGTCTGAAGAATGGTGATAACATCACTTCAATACCAGACACAATAACATCACTTCAATACCAGGCACTGTAATGAAGAAGGGGTCTCGACCCTAAACGTCAACCATTCCTTCTCTCCAGAGATGCTGCCTCACCCGCTGAGTTTCTCCAGCATTTTTGTCTACCTTCGATTTTTTCGGGCATCTGCAGTTCTTTCTCAAACAATCATACTCTATTGTTCAATGTACCTCGGATCAGTGAAATGCCTTGTTTTTGCCAGCAATCCGGTGAAATACAGATCTGACCTGGGCGGTAAAGTGGGCGCCGACTAGGTTGCGAGAAGTTCATGGAACAGTCTATATTTCCCCGCAGCGGCGAACCAGGCCCCGCCGCACCAGGCAGCAGGCGCCACCCGCGCCGGCTCCCCCTTTGTTCTCGGCTGCCCCCGCCCGGTTGCTCTCGGCTTGAAATGATTCAGGGCTATTTTCCCAGCGTGGAAAAGTCAATGACGGGACGCCATAGATTTTAGCACAGTACGGGGAGCTTTCAAGGAGATGTGCGGGGCATGTTTTATCACACAGGGTGGTGGGTGCCTGGAACGCGCCGCTGGAGTGGTGGTCGAGGCACATACGGAGGAGGCATTGCAGTCTGATGTGGGCTGAAGGAACTGTTCTGGTTCTATGTGGCCCTCAACAAAACCGACAGGTTCATTAGAGCTCCCATTCTCAGCTCCTTACCCACAACCATTAGATTCTTGAACCGACCTGTACTGCCTGCGTTTGGCCCCCATACCTCTAACCTGTCCTATCAATGTACCTGTCTAAATGCTTCTGAAACGTTACGATAGTGCCCGCCTCATATACCTCCTCCAGCAGCTCATTCCATACACCTACCACCCATTGTGTGAACAAAGTTACCCCTCAGGTTTCTATTAAACCTTTCCACCTTCACCTTAACCATATGTCCTCTGGTACTTGATGCCCCTCCTCTGGGCAAGGGGCTCTGTGCGACTACCCGATCTGTTCCTCTCATGATTTTTTTACATCTCTTCTAAGATCATCCCTCATCATGGAAAAGCAGCCAACATAATCAAATACTTGTTCTACCCCGGTCATTCATTCTTCTCACTGTTCTTGTCGGGCAGAAGGTACAGAATCTTACCAGTCTCAGGAACAGCCTCCTTCCCTCTGTTATCAGGCTTCTGAATGATCCTTCCATAAGCTAGACATTGTGTGTTGAAGGGCCTGTTCCTGTGCAGTATTGATGACGTCTTGTTTTCTCTGTTTAGCGGCAGTGCAAGGTTGATTTTCTGACCAGTGGAGCTTACTTTACTTTAGAGATACAGCATGGAAGTAGGCCCTTCGGCCCACCGAGTCCACATCGACCATCGATCACCAATTAGTCACCAATCACTTGGTCTCTGTTATCCCACCTTCCCGTTCACTCCCAACATACTTGGGGCAATTTACAGAGGGCCAATTACCCTACAAACCCGCATGTCTTTTGAATGTGGGAGAAAACCGGAGCACCCGGAGGAAACCCACGCGGTCACAGGGAGAATGTGCACGCTGCGAACAGTGAACATGGTCAGGATCGAACCCGGGTCTCTGGCCCCGTGAGGCAGCGGTTCAATCTGCTGCTCCATATTACCTCAGAAATATTAACCCTTCCCTCTCCAGATACTGTACACTGCCCGACCTGCTGAATGCCGACAACGCTTTCTGTATTTTTGTTGGCATTTTATGGTCAGACTCATGTTCCAATCACCCATTTAACTGGAACAACTTTAGTTTAAGGGAATGAAATTTACCCGAAGCTGATTACAAATGACATCGGCTTTCTGGTCAGGGCTGTGATTGACGGGGCTGAGCTCCGCCTCCCCTCAGCCTTGCCCCGCCCCTTTCATTGATTGTTCCACAGCTCCGGGCTCCCCCGGGTCCTAAAGCCCGTCCACACGTTGTTGTCCAGCCTGACTTACCTCCTCTGGCAGCTTGTTCCATTTCCCCACGACCTTCTGTGTGGAAATATTGTTCCTCAGGTTCCGATTAAATCTTGCACCTCTCACCACAAACCTGTGTCCTCTAGTTCTCGACTCCACTACTCCGGGTAAAAGACTGTGCATTCACCCTATCCATTCACCTCTTGATCCCATGAACTTCAGCCTCCGGCGCTCCAATTAATTACTGCAGGGCGGCAGCAGTTTCAGCGAATGGGAATGCGTTTTGAACCAGGAAGTGGAGGTTAAAATGGCTGCGAAAGACCCGGTCGCGAGTTTAACCGAGGAGATACTTTGTCCCATCTGCCTGGATTTCTTCACCGATCCGGTGGCACTGGAGTGTGGGCACAACTTCTGCCGCTCCTGTATCACACAGAGTTGGGACAGTGAGGGGAGAAACTCCTGCCCGGAATGTAGAGAGGAGTTTACAGACCGCACCCTCAGGGTGAGTCGGGCCTTGGCGAGACTGTCTGAGAAAGCTCGAACACTGAGCCTGAATCGGACAGAGAAGGAAAGTAAACTTCAGTGCGAGGAACATCAGGAAGAACTGAAGCTGTATTGTGAAACTGACAAGAAGCTGATCTGTGTGATTTGTGCAGCTGGGCGGGATCACAGAGATCACCGCTTCATGCCGGTTAAAGAAGCTGTTGAAACCTACAAGGTAAAAGCAAACCGATTTTGGTCGCATCATTGTTTAATTCCATCTTTATAATCTAACACTTTTATTCTCTGATTTTCAATCACAATCCCAGGATCAGACGAAATCTTCCATCCATTCTCTTACAAAAAAGAAATCAGGGATCCAGCGAATGGAGCAGCAACAGAAACAGAAGATTTCTGGAGTTCTGGTGAGGCTTTTAAGTTTCGATTTCCTGATCTTGTGTAGATTTGATCCCTGTGATGCGTGTAATAATAGGGCAGAGCAGTGACACAAGTAGTGCTGCTGTCTCCTAGTTCTGGTGAGCGGGTTCGATCCTGACCTCGGGTGCTGCCCGTGTGGTTCATGCCTTCTCCCTGTGACCGCGTCGGATTCCTTCCACGTCCCCAATACACGCTGGTTCAATGGTCAATCGGTGACTGTTATAATCCCTGGGAAAGTGGGTGGTGGATGGATAAATGGGAATTAATGGGCACGTGAAAAGGAACAGGCAGCAGGGAATTGTATTGGGGGTAGAGGATTGATGGGTTATAACATTACCCGCTGAGTTCCTCCAGCATTTTTGTCTACATTAGACAAACTATTGAAATGCCAAAGAAAATAAAACATGCACAGGCCAAATGTCACCGTTAAAGTCGTGAGGAAACACAACCAGTGACATTATATATTAATCTTCACCTTTTATTTCATAGGAACAGTCACACAACCTTCAGTCCAATATCACATCCCAGTATGCTGAACTGCACCAGATTCTCACTGAGAAAGAGCAGCACACACTGGCAGATATCCGGGAGGAAGAGAGGAAGATTCTAAATACAATGGAGACAAATCTTGGAAACATTCAAGAGAATTTAGAATCCATTCAGGAGGAACTCTTAAAGTTGCAGCTACAGATGGATCAAAAAGACAGTGTGGTGTTTCTGAAGGTGAGGGGTTACACTACAGTTTGGTGAAGTGAAAGTGCAGTCACAAAATGGTGGGTGACATTTCAGAAATAAATGCTGCATTTACCAGTGATTGAGAACTGGGTAAATGTTCATTCTATTCCAGCTGTTGTTGTTCCTAAACTAATTGGCCTCCCGTATAATCTATGGGATCTCAGGAATGCCTGGCAGGAATGTAGAGAGGTGTTTGTATTCTGTAGCGTTTGGAACAACGACGGGTGATCCTATATCTGATCCCAAGGACCACGAATGGACAGAGGGCAGTAAATCTCTGGGATTCTCCAACCAAGAGACTCTGAGAGGGGTCACAGCTTAAGGATAAGGGGGAAATCCTTTAAAACCGAGATGAGAAAAACTTTTTCTGTGGAACTCTCTGCCACAGAGGGTAGTTGAGGCCAGTTCATTGGCTATATTTAAGAGGGAGTTAGATGTGGCCCTTGTGGCTAAAAGGATCAGAGGGTATGGAGAGAAGGCAGGTACGGGATACTGAGTTGGATGATCAGCCATGATCATATTGAATGGCGGTGCAGGCTCGAAGGGCCGAATGGCCTACTCCTGCACCTAATTTCTATGTTTCTATGTAAGATGTATTTAAACCAGAGGCAGATACATTTTTGAAAATTCGGGCGATTGTAATTGAAGGGAATGGGGCAAAGAGGAGGAGTTCAGTCCTGGGCTAGATCAGCCATGACCACATTGTGGGGATTAACATTGAAATCTAAAATGTGGCGCACACATCATCTATATCCGGTTCCAATCAGCAGTGGGTGGTCACCTTGAGGGAATTTGCTCTGTTTGTTTTGTCCATCTTGTTTCACCATAGAATGACATCCCATTTAACATCATAGACAGGCCATTTGGCCCATCCTATCCAGTCAAGATTTCTGCTCCACTCATCATCCCTCCTATCTATTCTCCACACCCGGTAACAATATCCCAAATTCCATGAGCCCTAATGTGTTTACCCCACTGTTAATCCTGGCTAAATTGGACCAGCCAGGACTTCAAAATGGGGTTAAGTTTCAGGGTTTGCTGGGAGATTTGGTCAAATTGGAATTGCTCTCTGGGACTGGCTGCGAGAGATGCCAGGAAGTCTGGAACTTAGATACAATTTGCAAGCAAAGAATGGGAAGCCTTGCAAATCCTGTCAATCTGGTACAAAATGCATAGAATGGATTGGATGGCTGCAAACCAGACATATACCTTGTAAATAGCTTGTAAATAATGTTGCAGAGTCTGACTCTGCTAAGTGTTGATTGGATGAGGTGTTGAGCCTTGTCTGAGAGTTCTGTTCATCGGGGTAAATGTTTCCAAGTTGACTTCATCTTGAAATCGGTTGTGAATACAATGTATTGAATTGTTGTATCATTGGGTTAACCATATAACATATAACAATTACAGCACGGAAACAGGCCATCTCGGCCCTACAAGTCCGTGCCAAACAACTTTTTCCCCTTAGTCCCACCTGCCTGCACTCATACCATAACCCTCCATTCCCTTCTCATCCATATGCCTATCCAATTTATTTTTAAATGATACCAACGAACCTGCCGCCACCACTTCCACTGGAAGCTCATTCCACACCGCTACCACTCTCTGAGTAAAGAAGTTCCCCCTCATGTTACCCCTAAACTTCTGTCCCTTAATTCTGAAGTCATATCCTCTTGTTTGAATCTTCCCTATTCTCAAAGGGAAAAGCTTGTCCACATCAACTCTGTCTATCCCTCTCATCATTTTAAAGACCTCTATCAAGTCCCCCCTTAACCTTCTGCGCTCCAGAGAATAAAGACCTAACTTATTCAACCTTTCTCTGTAACTTAGTTGTTGAAACCCAGGCAACATTCTAGTAAATCGCCTCTGTACTCTCTCTATTTTGTTGACATCCTTCCTATAATTCGGCGACCAAAATTGTACACCATACTCCAGATTTGGTCTCACCAATGCCTTGTACAATTTTAACATTACATCCCAGCTTCTATACTCAATGCTCTGATTTATAAAGTCTAGCACACCAAAAGCTTTCTTTACCACCCTATCTATATGAGATTCCGCCTTCAAGGAACTATGCACGGTTATTCCCAGATCCCTCGGTTATTCCCTACCATTTACCATGTACGTCCTATTTTGATTTGTCCTGCCAAGGTGTAACACCTCACATTTATCAGCATTAAACTCCATCTGCCATCTTTCAGCCCATTTTTCCAAATGGCCTAAATCACTCTGTAGACTTTGGAAATCCTCTTCATTATCCACAACACCCCCTATCTTGGTATCATCTGCATACTTACTAATCCAATTTACCATCCCTTCATCCAGAACATTGATGTACATGACAAACACCAAAGGACCCAACACAGATACCTGAGGCACCCCACTAGTCACCTGCCTCCAACCCGACAAACAGCCATCCACCATTACCCTCTGGCTTCTCCCATTCAGCCACTGTTGAATCCATCTTGCATTTATACCCAACAGTTTAACCTTCTTAACCAACCTTCCATGAGGAACCTTGTCAAAGGCCTTACAAAAGTCCATATAGACAACATCCACTGCTTTACCCTCGTCAATTTCCCTAGTAACCTCTTCAAAAAATTCAAGAAGGTTAGTCAAACGTGAACTTCCAGGCACAAATCCATATTGCCTGTTCCTAATCAGTCCCTGTTTATCCAGATGCTTATATATATTATCTCTAAGTATCTTTTCCATTAATTTGCCCACCACTGAAGTAAAACTGTACACAAAATGCTGGGGAAACTCAGCGGGTGCAGCAGCATCTATGGAGCGAAGGAAATAGGCGACGTTTCGGGCCGAAACCCTTATTCAGACCATAGATGCTGCTGCACCCGCTGAGTTTCCCCAGCATTTTGTGTACCCTCGATATTCCAGCATCTGCAGTTCCCTTTTAAACACTGAAGTCAAACTAACAGGTCTATAATTGCTAGGTTTACTCTTAGAACCCTTTTTAAACAATGGAACAACATGCGCAGTACGCCAATCCTCGGGGACTATTCCCGTTTCTAATGACATTTGAAATATTTCTGTCATAGCCCCGGCTATTTCTACACTAACTTCCCTCAATGTCCTAGGGAATATCTTGTCAGGACCTGGAGACTTATTGACTTTTATATTTTTCAAAAGTGTCAGCACTTCTTTTACTTTGAAACTCATAGTATCCATAGCCACTCTACTCGTTTACCTTACCTCACATAATTCAATATCCTTCTCCTTGGTGAATACCGAGGAAAATAAATTGTTCAATATCTCCCCCATCTCTTTTGGCTCTGCAGATAGCTGCCCACTCTGTCTCTCCAATGGACAATTTTATCCCTCGTTATCCTTTTGCTATTAATATAGCTGTAGAAACCCTTTGGATTTACTTTCACCTTACTTGCCAAAGCAACCTCATATCTTCTTTTAGCTTTTCTAATTTCTTTCTTAAGATTCTTTTTACATTCCTTATACTCCACAAGCACCTCATTTACTTCATGCTGCCTATAATTATTGTAGATCTCCCTCTTTTTCCGAACCAGATGTCCAATTTCCCTTGAAAACCAGGGCTCTTTCCAATTTTTACTGTTTCCTTTCAACCGAACAGGAACATAAAGATTCTGTACTCTTAAAATTTCCCCTTTAAATGTCCTCCATTTCTCTTCTACATCTTTCCCATAAAACAAAATGTCCCAGTTCACTCCTTTTAAATTATCTTGCATCTCATCAAAGTTAGCCTTTCTCCAATCAAAAATCTCAACCCTAGGTCCAGTTCTGACCTTCTCCATAATTATATTGAAACTAACGGTATTGTGATCACTGGACCCGAAGTGCTCCCCAACGCATACCTCCGCCACCTGTCCTGTCTCATTTCCTAACAGGAGGTCCAGCACTGCCCCTCCTCTAGTAGGTACCTCTATGTATTGCTGCAAAAAACTATCCTGCACACATTTTACAAACTCCAAACCATCCAGCCCATTTACAGAATGTGTTTCCCAGTCTATGTGTGGAAAGTTGAAATCTCCCACAATCACTACCTTGTGCTTACTACTAATATCTGCTATCTCCTTACATATTTGCTCTTCCAATTCTCGTTCCCCATTTGGCGGTCTATAATACACCCCTATAAGTGTTGCTACACCTTTCCCACTTCTCAGTTCCACCCAAATAGCCTCCCTAGATGAACCCTGCAATCTATCCTGCCAAAGCACTGCTGTAATATCTTCCCTGACTAGCAATGCAACACCTCCACCTCTTGCCCCTCCAATTCTATCACACCTGAAGCAATGAAATCGTGGAATATTTAGTTTCCAATCACAGCCCTCCTGCAACCATGTTTCACTGATCGCCACAACATCATACTTCCAGGTGTCTATCCAGACTCTAAGCTCATCCACCTTTCGTACAATGCTCCTAGCATTAAAATATGCACATTTAAGAAACCCCCGTCTCCTCTTCTCTGTTTATTTCCTTTTTTTTCTTTCTCCTCTTGTGTCCGAGTGCTTCCCTTTTCTGCTTCCTGCCTCCCATTCTGTCTACTAGATTTCTCTATTTGAGTCCCTCGCCCCAACCATTCTAGTTTAAAGTCTCCCCAGTGACCTTTGCAAATTTCCCCGCCAAGATATTGGTCCCCCTCGGGTTCAAGTGCAACCCATCCTTTCTGTACAGGTCCCACCTTCCCCAAAAGAAGTCCCAATGATCCAGAAACTTGAAACCCTGCCCTCTGCACCAGTCTTTCAGCCACGCATTTATCCTCCACCTCGCTCCATTCCTACTCTCACTGTCGCGTGGTACAGGCAGTAATCCTGAGATTGTTACGTTTTTGGTCCTTTTCCTTAACTCTCCTCCCAACTCCATAAATCCTCCCTTCAGGACCTCTTCACTTTTTTTACCTATGTCATTTGTACCAATATGTACCACGACCTCAGGCTCCTCTCCCTCTGATTTCAGGATATCTTGGATGCGTTGAGACACGTCCGAGACCTTGGCACCAGGGAGGCAGACCACCATCCTGGTCTCCCGACTGCGTCCACAGAAACGCCTATCCGACCCCCTATCAATAGAGTCCCCAATTACAATTGCCCTCTTCTTTTTTTCCCTACCTTTCGGAGCAACAGGGCCGGTCTCTGTGCTGGAGGCCCGTCCGCTGTCGCTACCTCCGGGTAGGCTGTCACCCCCATCCGTACTCAAACAGGAGTACTTATTTGCAAGGTGTACCGACATTGGAGTACTCCCTCGTTCCTGCCTCTGCCCCTTGCCCTTCCTTAGCGTGACCCACATGTCTCTCTCCCGTGGTTAGGGAAATGCCTGATATGTATGGGGTTAATCGATATTTGTAATTGGGTGATTAAGAGACAACCCCCATGTGGTTCGGCCCCTCGAGTTTGTGGGACAGATAAAAGTCCCTGGTCATGAGGCTCAGGGCCGATCATCTGGAAGAGCGCTCAGGACCAGGTACCCTTCTGGAGTGCCTCTGTCTGTGCGAGGCCTAGAGGGCTTGAACAGATAGACGCAGGGATCGAACCCACGGTGGGATAGGTACAGTGTGTGATCTGTGACACGCTTTTGGTAGAATACAATTAATTGATTCAGTGCTTTTACTGAAACTAGACTGGGGGGGAAGCTTAGAACCGAGCAATTATCAGCGCTTGCATTTAAATTTATCTCTGCTGTTGGCTTCAGTCCCTCCAATGCAAGTGAGGTCCATGTTCTCATGACTGCATTCCTTTAGGTATTTATTGAAGACCACGTTACATTTCAACTTTGATTATTAGTCTCCCCTTTAATTTGAGATATTATTTCATCCCCACACATTTAAATCCATCGATAATATTAAATTCCCTCATCATTCCTGAAAACTTCTACAGATGAAATCCCATGACCTGCCCAGTCTTTTCATTAAGTTCCATCCTCTCAGTTATGGCTTCATTCTCATGAACATTCCTTGTGCTTTCCCCCATCGTTCTACATCTCTGCGACAATATCCGCTTTCTCTCTGCATGACAGTGGTGATAAGAGTTGGGAAATGGGAATTATCAGAGGGTTGTAGAAATGTGGTGAAATTCCCGCTGTCGGGATGAGGACGGTCCATCTCAGTCAATTGAGATTTGTGTTTTATTTCTTTCAGGAGGAAGCTGGTCACAAGCGAAGGTAGGACATTGTCTTGACGGAAACATTGTAAGTGTTTTGTGGAACACCTTAAAACATTTCTGATGCTTAGTTTATAAACAGCTGTTTAATATTTGCAGGGTTCGTGATGAAGCCAAACCGCTGTCGGTGGTAGATGAAGCCTTGCCGATTGAAAAGTTTCATTGCACTGTTTCGTTCAACACGGCAGTCAAAGATACATCTGATGACTTCAAACGAGGTAAAGCTTGTACCTTCACCATTATTCTTGTTTCTGATATCTTTAAGCAATACCTAGATGCAAACATTAATGGTCTTTTGGACTGAAGGGAAATTGGATCTACCACTAAACCCATCAGCTGGGAAGCATCACAGAGTCAGACGTTCATACTCTCCTGCTTTGGGTGAAATACTGTGGCTATTCACCCTATCTGTGTACCTTATATAGATCTTATACACAGCTATAAAGACACCCGGACGGGCTCCAAAGACAAATGTTCCTGCCTGTCCAACATCTCCTTATAACCCAGCCCTTCAGACCTGATGAAATTATCGTAAATACTTTTGCACCCTCTCTAATTTACTAACAACCATATTGTGTCAAATTTAATATCCTGACCTATGAAAGCATGAGTGACAAACACATTCTTCACCACACTGCCTGTCACTGTTGCATCTTCCATGGCACTGTGTACCTGCAGCCCGAGATCTCTCAGTTCTATAAAGTTCCCCGTTTACTGTGTATGTCCTGCCCTGGTTTGTCTCAGCAAAGTGCATCACCTCACCTTCACATGAATAAATCCCACCTGCCGTTCCTGAGCCCATTGGCCCAGTTCACAGGGATCCCATTTACTCTCAGATAACCTTCTTCACTCTCCACAATGTTACCAATTTTAGTTCCATCTGCAAACTGACTAACCGTACAACCTACATACACATCCAATTGTGTATATAAATAAGGAACAACAGTGGACTCTGTCTCCAGTCTGAAACACGACCCTCTACCAACATCCTCTGTCTGCGACCTTCAGGTAAATGTTGTATTCCATCGGCTAATTCACCCCGGATTCCATGAGATCCAACCTTCCAGAGCAGCCTCTCATGCGGTGTGTAGAAGTTGGATCTCTCAGAGGGCAGTAAATATCTGGCATGTTGTGCCCAAGGTGGTGGTGAAAAGCTGAGTTATTGGATATGTGCAACTTGGCTACAAATAAATATTTGATAGATCCAATATTTAAGATTATGGGGAACTCACACAGAAGAGGAATTGGTGCCAGCTTAGATCAGCCATGACCACATTGAATGGAGGGGCAAGCCTGAGGAGCGGATTCTAATCCTGCTCCTGTTTTCTTGTGTTCCTATGCTCCTGTGTACCGATAAATTGACAGACTTGACACAGAGGAATTGAAGCAAAGATTAACAATGCTTGTTCCTGGGACAATGAATTTGTTGTGCGGGGTGAGATTGAGTAGACTAGGCCTGTGTACTCCAGAATTTGGGTGTATAGGAGGAGATCTCAGTGAAACACAAAGTTCTTACAGGGCTCAGTGGGTTTGATGCAGGGAGGATGTTTCCCCTGTCTGTGGGGTCTGGAGAACGGGCACCCTCTCAGAATGTGGGCTGCAACATGTAGGGCAGAGATAAGGAGACATTACTGCACGCAGAGACTGGGGAACCTTTGGAATTCCCTGCACAGGTGGCTGTGGAGACTCAGTCATTCAGTGCTCTTGGAGCTGAGAGCCATGGTTGTACATTACAGCATCAGGCCGTTTGGCCCATCATGTCCATGTCCACCTATTTCCCAGCTTTACTAATCGATTTGCCCAGATTACATTGGTATTCTTCTCACCTCACCTAGATAAGTGCCTCAAATATAATGATTAGATCTCACCACCGCCTCCTCTGTAGCATGTTGCAGATATCACCCACTTTCAGTGTAAAGAAAACTTACAACTCAGATCCACTTTAAAATTCCTTGCTCTCAAGACAAACCTGTACTCTCTTGATCTGATGTCCCTGCTGCAGCACCGATCTCTGCTGCACTCCACCAGTCACAGACCTCCAAGCAGAAAAATCATCCTTCTACCGCTACCTTCTACCTCCAACCACCAAGCCAATTGTGGATCCATTTCACCAGCTCGCCTTGGATCCCACCTGCCTTCACTTTCTGGACCAGCCTTACATGTGGAACATTGTCAAGTCCCTCAGTGAAGTTCATATATTGGTTCACAATGAGATCAGTGTGTTCTTGGTTGTACACACCCATCAAATCCACCCGTGAATCCCCTCTCTTTCAGCGACCCTACAACCACAAGTCCCCACATATTCTGTCCAACACCCGGTCATTCAACCTCTGCTTCCTCCCATGGTCCAAGCCACCCATCCCTCTCTCTCACCCTCCACTCAAAGAAACAGGGGCAGATCCTCTGGCCCCTCATGTCTCCCCCTCCAATTCACTATGATCATGGCGACTCCACCCCACACCTCTACCTCCTCTTTAACAACCTCAAACTACCACTCACCTCAATATCCTCTTGCTCCGATCTGCCTCCATTTCTGAATAGCCCGCTTCATTCCTCCATCCCCACCGCAATCTCGCAATCCTCCTCACTCTCCGCACTCGTCCTCCCCGTCCACCCTCCCCCACCTCACGATATTCCCCTCTCCATCCCTGGATAAAAATTCTGGGAAAGATGTCTGTTGTCCACCCGATGTGATTGTGGGTGAAACCCCGGGCAAGGTTCCAGTTGTCCGCCCGCCTGTGCCTGAGGCCGAGCGGCTTCTTCCCCGGTCCCGGGGCCGCGCTGCCCGAGTCTCCCCCCGACCCCCGGGGACTCTCTGATTCTCTGCTTCTCCCCCCAGTCTCCGTCACCCTGGATGTGGAAACAGCGCATCCGCGGCTCGAGGTGTCTGAGGATCGGAAGAGGGTGAGATGGACCGGGACCCGGAGGAGTCTCCCTGACACCGGGAAGAGGTTTACAGGCTGGCCGTGTGTGCTGGGATCGGAGGGATTCACATCGGGGAGACATTACTGGGAGGTGGAGGTGGCGGGGAGTCGGGGCTGGAGGCTGGGAGTCGCCGCAGAGTCTGTGGAGAGGAAGAGACGGGTCGACCTGACCCCGGAGACTGGAGTCTGGAGCATCGGGCGGGGGTGGTTTGGCGAGTTTGATGCATTCACCTCCCCTACATCCCCTCTCCCCGCCCGTCCCATCCCCGGGAGGGTGGGAGTTTATCTCAGTTACGAGTCCGGGACAGTTTCATTTCACGACGCGGACACCAAGTCCCATCTCCACACCTTCACTGGGTATAAATTCACGGAGAAACTTTATCCTTTCTTCTGGACTCTGGGTGGAAAGAACTGGCTGAGAATCTGCTCCGGTTCCGCTCCGGGTGTGTAAAAAATATGTAAATGTGGGAAGAGTGAACTAAACCGCAACTGAAATCAGAGCTGTCTGTCTGTCGACCCGTTCATTTTAACGCGTTAACCGCGACCGGCAACGGAACAGAAATTACTTTAGTGAAAATATAAAGATTGAAACAATCTCCCTTCAGCAGCAGTCGCGGGCGGCGGGTCCTGAGCTCCGGGCTCCCTCGGATCCTAAACTCCCCCCGAGTAACAACACAGGCTGGGCGTGTGTGCTGCCCAAACAAGCGGTGTTGGTGCGGAATTCAACAGCGGCGTAAAGGCGAGTTTGGGGATAGGTGGAGATAGAAGGGCGGAATAACATCGGAAGTGGTCAAGATCTTACTTTTGATATAGATTTAAACTAAAATGTATTTACAAATAAGATCCGACATAATATTTATAGCGGATAGATGGATAGAGGTGTTTTAGAAATTGGTATATATGAGGGAGATTGAATTGAGTTACGCGAAGTGCGTGTAGGATGGTGTTAGTGTGCGGAGATTGTTGGTCGGCGTAGATTGGTGGACCGAGGGGCTCGTTTCCGCTCTGTGTCGTCAAATTAAACAAATTGCGAGCAATTTCGCAAAGTGCACAGTGAGTAATTCAGCTGGTTTCCCCCAAGAATGATACCCAAAGCGTTGAGTTACTCCAGCACTTTGTATCCACAAGTACATCCACTTCCTCCCGAATGAGGAAGTTCAAACAGGCTGCCACCTGCCGTCACCTCATCCGTTACTCAATTCTCCAACACATTGCACAACACCGGATCATGCAAACTATTCCGTGAATCATTTCACCCCATAATTTTGGTGGAGCTACTATAGAAAACATAGAAAAATAGGTGCTGGAGTAGGCCATTCGGCCCTTCAAGCCTGCACCGCCATTCAATGTGATCATGGCTGATCATCCAACTCAGTATCCCAACCCTGCCTTCTCTCCATACCCCCTGATCCCTTTAGCCACAAGGGCCACATCTAACTCCCTCTTAAATATAGCCAATGAACTGGCCTCAACTACCTTCTGTGGCAGAGAAATCCACAGATTCACCACTCTCTGTGTAAAAAATGATTTTCTCATCTCGGTCCTAAAAGACTGCCCTCTTATCCTTAAACTGTGACCCCTAGTTCTGGACTTCCCCAACATCGGGAATAATCTTCCTGCATCTAGCCTGTCCAACCCCTTAAGAATTTTGTAAGTTTCTATCACATCCCCCCTCAATCTTCTAAATTTCTGCGTGTACAAGCCGAGTCTAACCAGTCTTTCTTCATATGAAAGTCCTGCCATCCCAGGAATCAGTCTGGTGAACCTTCTCTGTACTCCCTCTATGGCAATAATGTCTTTCCTCAGATTAGGAGACCAAAACTGTACGCACTCATTTGTTTTTTGTATAAAAATTCAAAAATTTTGGACTGAAATTTTTGAAATCTTCACAAAATTAGTTAAAATAAAATTGATACCAAAAGCAGAATTGATTATTTTTGGAACAATGGAAGGCAGCCCTGAACTAACTGTGTTTCAAAAGAATCTATTTAATTACGGGTTAATAACGGGAAAAAACTTATACTTAAATTATGGAAAAACGCCCCTATACCAACAATAAATATGTGGATTTCAAATATGTTCGAAACATTACACCTGGAAGATGTGAGACTCCTTCTTGCAGGCAAATCAGACCACTTCCAAAAGACGTGGTCTGCATTTATCGACTTACTACAAGTATAAGGTGCAACAGTACTCTGAAAAGAAATGGTTTCAGGATCTGGTAAGGGGGGATGTAAAATACGAAGTTGGTATATTCCTTTCTGCTCTGTCTTCTTAATAGAGCTTTTGTTTCATTTTCTCTTTTGTCTTTTCTACGGCCTATTTCTTAACTTTTTTCTCTAACTCTTCGCGTAATGGGTCTTTTTTCTTGATCACTTTTTCACACAATCACGACTCTCACACTTTCTTTACTTTTTTCTCTTTTTAAAGCTTAAAAAATGAAGTAGTACAAGAAATGTAATAAGTTATATTTGGCTTGTATTAATGTAATGTACTTTACTTCTAAAAAATAAAAAAATAAAATAATAATAATAATTTAGCTGGAGCAAAAATAATATATCTATTAAAGCATCTTTAGGGTGGCATTGTGGCATAGTGCGAAAAGAGTGAAGACATACACCACCAGATTCAGGGACAGTTTCTTCCCAGCTGTTATCAGGCAACTGAATCATCCTACCACAACCAGAGAGCAGTCCTGAACTACTATCTACCTCTTTGATGACCCTTGATCGAACTTTGCTGGCTATACCTTGCACTAAACGTTATTCCCTTATCATGTATCTGTACACTGTAAATGGATCAATTGTAATCATGTGTTGTCTTTCTGCTGACTGGTTAGCACGCAACAAAGGATGTTCACTGTACCTCGGTACACGTGACAGTAAACTAAACTAACTAAACTGGCGTTAGATCACCTGCCTTACGGCGCCAGAGACCCGGGTTCAATCCTGACTACGGGTGCTTGTCTGTGCGAGGTTTGTACATTCCTACATGGGTTTTCTCCGACATCTTCGGTTTCCTCCAACACTCCAGAGACGTACAGTTCTGTAGGTTAATTGGCTTGGTATAAATGTAAATTGTCCATAGTGTGTGTAGGATAGTGTTGATGTGCGGGGAACGCTGGTCGGTACGGGCTCAGTGGGCCGAATGGCCTGTTTCCGCGCTGTATCTCTAAACCAAATTAAACAAATTACAAAACCAGGGCCAGACATGGCACAACAAACGTGAATAAAAGCATTACACCAAAATTAATTAAATATGCTACACATTTTTTACACAATTATAAAATTTCAAATATTGTACCAGGAATTTTCATTATCAATCCCTTACAACAATGTCAAATTAATACACTAGATGGCAGTAAAATGCAAACCATCTTTAAATTACAGTAAAAACATCCAGTTTACAACCCAGCGGTATGAATATTGATTCCTCTAGCACCCTAACCCCTGCATCCCCTCTCTCTCTGTCCCTTCCCCACACAAGTACTTCTACCAGCTTCAAAGCCGTCTTGTTGAGTCTCATTGTCTGTAACTCATTCGCATCCAGCCCGCAGCTAACATGGAAATTTCTTCCCAATAACCCTTTCTGGCTTAAGCCCTCCCTTCACCACCTCCAGTTTAAATTCCATTTGGAATATTTTGGAGGACCAAGAAACCAAGAAACCAGAACATAGAAAATAGGTGCAGGAGTAGGCGATTCGGCCCTTCGAGCCAGCACCGCCATTCAATATGATCATGGCTGATCATCTAAAATCAGTAACCCGTTCCTGCTTTCTTCCCATATCCCTTGATTCCATTAGCCCGAAGAGCTAGGTAGACACAACATGCTGGAGTAACTCAGCGGGACAGGCAGCACCTCTGGAGAGAAATAATTCCTTCTCTACAGAGATGCTGCCTGTGCCACCAAGTTACTCCAGCATGTTGTGTCTACCTTCAATTTAAACCAGCATCTGCAGTTCTTTCCTAGCCGCAAGAGCTATATTTAACTCTCTCTTGAATACATCCAGTGAATTGGCCTCCACTGCCTTCTGTGGCAGAGAATTCCATATATTCACAACTCTCTGGGTGAAAAAGTTTTTCCTCATCTCAGTTCTAAATGGACTACCACTTAGTCTCACACTGTGACACCTGTCTCTGGACTCCCCCAACATCGGGAACATTTTTCCAGCATCTAGCCTTTATCTAACCACGGCCTGTTCCCTTTATCATTGTTATTTATTTGCATATCTTTCATTCATTTGTTCTATATCTTCCTCTATCACCATCTATATCTCTTGTTTCCCTTTCCCCTGAATCTCAGTGTGAAGAAGGGCCTCGACCCGAAACGTCACCTATTCCTTTTCTCCAGAGATGCTGTCTGGCCCGCGGAGTTTCTCCAGCTTTATGTTCTCAAATATCTTCATTGTGTGAAGTTTTTTTAATAACATCGAACATTGTTCTTAAGTCCATCTGAATGCTTTTATTTTTAAGCCGTTTGGATAACAGTGAGACCCTTGGGTTTTACAAACCCACTCCCCCTATGATGTGACACAAAACTCAGGAAAATCCAAGTGTGACAAATCCAAAGTAACAGGCAGTTATTTGGGATATGAAGCTGGATCCAATCCCTTAAGGGCCTGACCCACCTGGGCATCATTTGCGCATCACGCAGGTGAAAGCAACAGGTGTCCTAAACTTTCTGAGGCGCAACTTTCATCAATGTTCAACTTCTGTCAAGGAGAAGCTATACTTCACTCTCGTTAGACCTCATTTGGACTATGCAGTTGCAGCATGGGACCCATACACAAATACAAACATTTCATCCATCGAACGTGTCCAAAGACAGGCAGCTCGATTTGTTACTAACACCGATGAGAGAGAAGCGAGTGTCACCAAACTTCTGAATTCTCTGGGGTGGAACCCTCTACAAGACAGACGTGAAGCTCACCGTTTGACCTGTTTTTACAAAATGTTAAATGGTCAGCTCGACATAGATTACAAGACCTACACCAAACCCAAACCAATTAGGAGCAGACGAGGGTATTCGATCCAATTTGTGATCCCAGCTACAAAGACAGATGTGTACAGCAATTCGTTCTTCCCACGCACAATTAAGGCATGGAATAATCTCCACCCAACTATAGTTACCCAACCAGATGCAACTACATTTAAAGTAGCTCTTTCTTCCCAATAACCATTTCTGGCTTAATCCCTCCCTTCACCACCTCCAGTTTAAATTCCAGTTGGAATATTTTGGTGGATCAAGAACCAAGGATTTTTTGTTTTTTGTTTTGTATTTTTATTAGAAGCAACCTACAGTAGTATAAACCGCGGCATACGACAAAATACATTTTGTGTACAACTTCTATTTTAAATTTAACAAGAAAGAAATAGAACGAGAAAGAAAGAACGAGAAAGAGAAAGAGTGAAGGAAGTAGTGATGTCAGACTGAGATTCAGATTCAGATTCAAACTTTATTGTCATTGTGCAGTGTACAGTACAGAGAAATGGAAATGCAGTTCGCATCTCACCCAGAAGAGCGAACATAGAATAATGAGCAATAAATATATGTACGTACATACAGTCGTAGTAGTGCAATTTTTCTGGGGGGAGGAGTGTCCGGGGGTGGGAGGGGGGGGGGGGGTGACTGGCAATCACCGAGGTACAGAGTTAAGTAATGTAACAGCCGCAGGGAAGAAGCTGTTCCTGGACCTGCTGGTCCGGCAACGGAGAGACCTGTAGCGCCTCCCGGATGGGAGGTGGGTAAACAGACTGTGGCTGGGGTGAGAGCAGTCCTTGACGATGCTGAGCGCCCTTCGCAGACATCGCTTGCTCTGGACAGACTCAATGGAGGGGAGTGAGGAACCGGTGATGCGTTGGGCAATTTTCACCACCCTCGGCAGTACTTTCCGGATGTGTAAACCTCTGGACTGCCAGATGTGCAGACCAGGGGAGAGCAAGTGATAGTCTATAGGAAAATAAAGAAGGAAACCCATAAAATAATTTTAAAAAAGCGAAAAAAAAGAAAGGAGAAAAGAAGAAAAAATGGACCCTTATGTGTGGATATACCTGCTTTATATCTCACCACACCCATCACCCAGTTCGTGAATCGGTTGATTTCCAGAGTTGTGTTGCACCATACTATACTTGTAATGAATCAATTAAAGGAGACCATGTCTTTAAAAATTGCTCTGATTTTCCTGCTAAGACGAGTCTCATATCTTCAAGATGTAGCGTCTCAGACATGCCGTGCGAGGATTTTGAGAATCCCAAAGTCCTGGTGCGCCGCGCTACCACACGTCACTGCCTACGCCACCACGTCTCACCATGCGCCTTGCGCACGTCGGGCGTCGTGACGCATAAATGATTTTGCGTAAATGACGCGCAAATGACGCCCAAGTGGGACTGGCCCTTTAATCATCAAAAGCCTCCCGCTGCCTCAGCAAGGCCAGCAGCATAATCAAGGACGAGTCGCACCCTGGCCACTCCCTCTTCTCCCCTCTCCCACCACGCAAAAGTATACATGTGAAAACGCACACCTCCAGATTCAGGGACAGTTTCTTCCCAGCTGTTATCCGGCAACTGAATCATCCTACCACAACCAGGATGTGGTGCCATCCTCAACTATTGTCTACCTCATTGGTGACCCTTGGACTCTCCTCGATCAGAGTTTGCTGGCTTTACTTTGCACTAAACACGATTCCCTTATCATGTATCTGTAAACGGCTCGATTGTAATCTTGTATTGTCTTTCCGCCAACTGGATAGCACGCAACATAATAGTTTTTCTCGGCACCTCGTTACACGTGACAATTAATGAAACAAAACCAAAAAGCCATTCCGTCTTCCATGAGACGTTCCCTCTGTGAAGATTGCTTCGTGATGGGAGGAGGGCAGTAGGTTCTGAAGATGACAGTCAACTCTTCCTGCTGTTGATCACTTGCAGGACTGGGCCTTCAGGTACACCTGTGGGAAGGGTGGACGGTCGGGCAGGTAATATTCACCTGGACTCGTTGCGGTGAGCTACACAAAGCGCTGGTGGTGGAATAGCCCATCCAGAGTGGCCAAGGGTGGAGGAAGCTCTCGCACTTCAGTCCCAACTCCTGTCTCACAGGGACCGGCAATCGCTCATCCAGGTGGGCCACTGGCGTGAGGTAGACCTGCAGAGCAACAATGGAGAGCAGAAACAGCAGAAGCCTCTTCACCACATCCTTCTCAGCTGGGATGGTCTTCCGAGGCTGTGGATCCAAATAGAGAGAGAGTCAATGAAAGGATCTGGGGAATAGTCTCACTCGTTAGAATTTAGAAGATTGAGGGGGGGATCTTATAGAAACATACAACATTCTAGATGCTGCTGCACCCGCTGCGTTTCTCCAGCTTTTTTGTGTACCTTCGATTTTCCAGCATCTGCAGTTCCTTGTTGAACAAAATTCTTAAGGGGAAGATGCAGGAAGATTGTTCCCGATATTGGGGAAGTCCAGAACAAGTGGCCACACACATTCTAAGGAAATCTTTTAGGACTGAGATGAGAAAAAAACATTTTTACACAGAGAGTGGTAAATCTGTGGAATTCCCTGCCACAGAAGGTAGTTGAGGCCAGTTCATTGGCAATATTTAAGAGGGTTAGATGTGGCCCTTGTGGCTAAAGGGATCAGTGGGTATGGAGAGAAGGCAGGTACAGGATACTGAGTTGATGATCAGCCATGATCATATTGAATGGCGGTGCCACCCTGGAGCTTACTGTGGCAACGTGAGGGTACAACATAGGAAACATCAGGATGTTACTGAGGCAATAAATAGATTAATGGCTGCCACGGTGGCGCAGTGGTAGAGTTGCTGCCTTACAACGCTTGCAGCGCCAGAGACCCGGGTTCGATCCCGGCTATGTGTGCTTGTCTGTACGGAGTTTGTACGTTCTCCCCGTGACCTGTGTGAGTTTTCCCCGTGATCTCCGGTTTCCTCCCACTGTCCAAAGACGTACAGGTTTGTAGGCTGAATAGCTCGGTGTATGTGTAAATTGTCCATAGTGTGTGTGGGGTGGTGTTAATGTGCGGGGTTCACTAGTCGGTGGGCCGAAGGGCCAGTTCCCACGCTGTATCTCTGAACTAAACTAAACTAAGCTCGCTGCCTGGGCCCGTTCTTGCATCCCCACTCCAGTCATTGTACTAGTTTCATTGTCGTCCTGTCGAGTTTCACTATCTGTGAAACTCATTATCACCTCGCCCACAGCCAACAATGGACCATTGTGGGCTCCACTTTTCCTTGATCCTTTTTGCATACCTTTCATTCATTGGTTCTCTGTCTCCATACTAAACTACCAAACTATCTTGTAGTAATCAAAATTTCGCAGAGCACGGCGCAAGAACAGGCCACCACGTCTGCTGAACCTGCGCCCAAGATCGGTGTTGTAATGGGGCGTAAGGTCGAGGGTAGGCTGATCTCTAACGGGGTCCCCCCCCCCTCTCTCTCTCTTTCTCTCTCTACCCCCGCAGGTTGCTGCATTTACGAGAAGCCTCGAGCGTTCGGGGAGAGCAGCTCGGAGAGCGAAGAGGAGAACGGCGGCTGCGGCAACGCTCGCTGCCTGCGGGGCCATAAGAAGCCCTTCCCGGGGGCTGCCAGCGCGGGGCCCGCTGGCGGGGGGCCAGCAGCAAGCCCTGGGGTCCCGCCGACAAACTCCACTCCCCAGAGCCGGCCCACAGCCCCAAACATCCCACCCTCCGGCACCCCCACCTGCCCCACAAATGACTCGGCGGCAGAGGCACTGGGGAGGGGGGAAGGGGGAGGGACGCATCACCATCCCCCTGGACCACCCACTCCCCTCCCTCCCTCACACCTCCCCTCACCCCCTCCCTCAACCGCCCTGCGACCCCCAGCATGTCGGCCCCCTCCCCGAACTGAACCGACCCCCCCCCACCCCCCTGAACCTTTGCTTTCTCCCACAGGAGAGGTTTCTTTTTTAAACTAGATCTGTACGTTTATATTGCATTTGTAATTTATTTAATAGGAACCTTTTCTTCTTCTTTTGTTTCGGTTTGCCACGGCAGGCGGACCCTGGGGAACGGGGAAAGGGGATGCACCCGGAGGGGTGGAGGGGTCGGGGGGGAGGTTGGATGCGACGTACGGAACCACAGGTTTGCACCATAATCCCGCAGCTAATTCGTGGATGGAGGGGCGAGAGAGGGGGAGAAAAGAGTTAAGAGGAGAGAGGAGAGGAGAGAATGAGAGGATTGGAGGGGGAGGGGGAGAGTGGGAGGAGCGGAGAGGGAGAATGGGGAGGACTGAGGAGGAGGTGGGAGAGAGAGAGGGTGGGAGGTTAGAGAGGGGAGGAGAGAGAGTTGGAGGAGGATTCTGGGGAGTGGAGGGGGCAAATATTAGTCGCTGGGGAGCGCGTGATCGAGACCCATGGAAGGTCGGGGAGAGGAGGGGGCGTAGGGTAGGCTTCTGTCCCCGTAGGGTCCGAGACAGGTGGCACGGTGTAGACTGTCTTTGTACCCTCCCGCACCTCCCCTCCCACCCCCTCCCACCCCTTGTGTCCTCCCCCTTCCCTCAACACAGTCACGCATGTGGGAGTCTCTTCATCCCCCTCTCCCCCGCCACAGATCGGATATATTGAAATAAAATTGGTCTTGCTCAACACTGGAGGTAGCGTGGGGGACATTGAATGAAGCGCCGGCCGGGGGCGGTGTACTGTACTGTCTGTGTGGACTTTGTGCGTTCCTTCCCCTGTGACCTGCGTGGGATTCCTCCCACACTCCAAAGACGTGCAGATTTGCAGGTTAATTGGCTTCGGTAAAAGCTACAAATTGTGTGTAGGTGGTGTTGTGTAGAATGGTGTTAGTGTACCGGGAGAGGAGAGGGAAAGGGGATTGTCCCCCTTGGGGTAAAATCATAAGTGATAGGAGTAGAAGACCATTCGGCCCATCAAGTCTACCCCGCCATTCAATTGTGACTGATCTATCTCTCCCTCCCAACCCCATTCTCCTGCCTTCTCCCCATAACCTCTGACATCCGTACTAATCAATAATCTATCCACAGTGCCCTCCATAATGTTTGGGACAAAGACCCATCATTTATTTATTCGCCTCGCCCCCCCCCCCCCCCTTTCTGAGGCACAACTTTCATCATTGTTCAACTTCTGTCAAGGAGAAGCTATACTTCACTCTCGTTAGACCTCATTTGGACTACACAGTTGCAGCATGGGACCCATACACAAATAAAAACATTTCATCCATCGAACGTGTCCAAAGACAGGCAGCTCGATTTGTTACTAACACCTAGAAAAACAGGTGAGTTGATCATGGGGAACAAGGATATGGCAGACCAATTGAATAACTACTTTGGTTCCGTCTTCACTAAGGAAGACATAAATAATCTGCCGGAAATAGCAGGGGACCGCAGGTCAAAGGAGTTGGAGGAATTGAGTGAAATCCAGGTTAGCCGGGAAGTGGTGTTGGGTAAATTAAATGGATTAAAGGCCGATAAATCCCCAGGGCCAGATAGGCTGCATCCCAGAGTACTTAAGGAAGTAGCTCGAGAAATAGTGGATGCATTAGTAATAATCTTTCAAAACTCTTTAGATTCTGGAGTAGTTCCTGAGGATTGGCGGGTAGCAAACGTAATCCCACTTTTTATGAAGGGAGGGGAGAGAAAACGGGGAATTACAGACCAGTTAGTCTAACATCGGTAGTGGGGAAACTGCTAGAGTCAGTTATTAAAGATGGGATAGCAGCAAATTTGGAAAGTGGTGAAATCATTGGACAAAGTCAGCATGGATTTACAAAAGGTAAATCATGTCTGACGAATCTTATAGAATTTTTCGAGGATGTAACTAGTAGCGTGGATAGGGGAGAACCAGTGGATGTGGTGTAACTGGACTTCCAGAAGGCTTTCGACAAGGTCCCACATAAGAGATTAGTTTACAAACTTAAAGCACACGGCATTGGGGGTTCAGTATTGATGTGGATAGAGAACTGTCTGGCAAACAGGAAGCAAAGAGTAGGAGTAAACGGGTCCTTTACACAATGGCAGGCAGTGACTAGTGGGGTACCGCAAGGCTCAGTGCTGGGACCCCAGCTATTTACAATATATATTAATGATCTGGATGAGGGAATTGAAGGAACTATCTCCAAGTTTGCGGATGACACTAAGCTGGGGGGCAGTGTTAGCTGTGAGGAGGGTGCTAGGAGACTGCAAGGTGACTTGGATAGGCTGGGTGAGTGGGCAAATGTTTGGCAGATGCAGTATAATGTGGATAAATGTGAGGTTATCCATTTTGGTGGCAAAAACAGGAAAGCAGACTATTATCTAAATGGTGGCCGACTAGGAAAAGGGGAGATGCAGCGAGACCTGGGTGTCATGGTACACCAGTCTTTGAAAGTGGGCATGCAGGTGCAGCAGGCAGTGAAGAAAGCGAATGGTATGTTAGCTTTCATAGCAAAAGGATTTGAGTATAGGAGCAGGGAAGTTCTACTGCAGTTGTACAGGGTCTTGGTGAGACCACACCTGGAGTATTGCGTACAGTTTTGGTCTCCAAATCTGAGGAAGGACATTATTGCCATAGAGAGAGTGCAGAGAAGGTTCACCAGACTGATTCCTGGGATGTCAGGACTGTCTTATGAAGAAAGACTGGATAGACTTGGTTTATACTCTCTAGAATTTAGGAGATTGAGAGGGGATCTTATAGAAACTTACAAAATACTTAAGGGGTTGGACAGGCTAGATGCAGGAAGATTGCTCCCGATGTTGGGGAAGTCCAGGACAAGGGGTCACAGCTTAAGGATAAGGGGGAAATCCTTTAAAACCGAGATGAGAAGAACTTTTTTCACACAGAGAGTGGTGAATCGTTGGAACTCCCTGCCACAGAGGGTAGTCGAGGCCAGTTCATTGGCTATATTTAAGAGGGAGTTAGATGTGGCCCTTGTGGCTAAGGGGATCAGAGGGTATGGAGAGAAGGCAGGTACGGGATACTGAGTTGGATGATCAGTCATGATCATATTGAATGGCGGTGCAGGCTCGAAGGGCCGAATGGCCTACTCCTGCACCTAATTTCTATGTTTCTATGTTTCTATGAGAGAGAGAAGCGACTGTCACCAAACTTCTGAATTCTCTGGGGTGGAACCCTCTACAAGGCAGACGTGAAGCTCACCGTTTGACCTGTTTTTACAAAATGTTAAATGGTCAGCTCGACATAGATTACAAGACCTACACCAAACCCAAACCAATTAGGAGCAGACTAGGGTAATTTGCGATCCCAGCTACAAAGACAGATGTGTACAGCAATTCGTTCTTCCCCCGCACAATTAAAGCATGGAATAATCTCCACCCAACTATAGTTACCCAACCAGATGCAACTACATTTAAAGTAGCTCTTTCTTCCCAATAACCCTTTCTGGCTTAATCCCTCCCTTCACCACCTCCAGTTTAACTGGCAATCACCGAGGTACAGAGTTAAGTAATGTAACAGCCGCAGGGAAGAAGCTGTTCCTGGACCTGCTGGTCCGGCAACGGAGAGACCTGTAGCGACTCCCGGATGGGAGGAGGGTAAACAGACTGTGGCTGGGGTGAGAGCAGTCCTTGACGATGCTGAGCACCCTTCGCAGACATCGCTTGCTCTGGACAGACTCAATGGAGGGGAGTGAGGAACCGGTGATGCGTTGGGCAATTTTTACCACCCTCTGCAGTGCTTTCCAGATGTGTAAACATCTGGACTGCCAGATGTGCAGACCAGGGGAGAGCAAGTGATAGCCTATAGGAAAATAAAGAAGGAAACCCATAAAATAATTTTTAAAAAGCGAAAAAAAAGACAGTAGACAAGAAGAAAAAAGGGACCCTTATGTGTGGATATACCTGCTTCATATCTCACCACACCCATCACCCAGTTCGTGAATCGGTTGATTTCCAGAGTTGTGTTGCACCATACTATACTTGTAATGAATCAATTAAAGGAGACCATGTCTTTAAAAATTGCTCTGATTTTCCTGCTAAGACGAGTCTCATATCTTCAAGATGTAGCGTCTCAGACATGCCGTGCGAGGATTTTGAGAATCCCAAAGTCCTGGTGCGCCGCGCTACCACACGTCCCTGCCTACGCCACCACGTCTCACCATGCGCCTTGCGCACGTCGTGCCTCGTGACGCATAAATGATTTTGCGTAAATGACGCGCAAATGACGCCCAGGTGGGACTGGCCCTTTAATCATCAAAAGCCTCCCGCTGCCTCAGCAAGGCCAGCAGCATAATCAAGGACGAGTCGCACCCTGGCCACTCCCTCTTCTCCCCTCTCCCACCACGCAAAAGTATACATGTGAAAACGCACACCTCCAGATTCAGGGACAGTTTCTTCCCAGCTGTTATCCGGCAACTGAATCATCCTACCACAACCAGGATGTGGTGCCATCCTCAACTATTGTCTACCTCATTGGTGACCCTTGGACTCTCCTCGATCAGAGTTTGCTGGCTTTACTTTGCACTAAACACAATTCCCTTATCATGTATCTGTAAACAGCTCGATTGTAATCTTGTATTGTCTTTCCGCCAACTGGATAGCACGCAACATAATAGTTTTTCACGGCACCTCGGTACACGTGATAATTAATGAAACAAAACCAAAAAGCCATTCCGTCTTCCATGAGACGTTCCCTCTGTGAAGATTGCTTTGTAATGGGAGGAGGGCAGTAGGTTCTGAAGATGACAGTCAACTCTTCCTGCTGTTGATCACTTGCAGGACTGGGCCTTCAGGTACACCTGTGGGAAGGGTGGACGGTCGGGCAGGTAATATCAACCTGGACACGTTGCGGTAAGCTACACAACGCGCTGGTGGTGGAATAGCCCAACCAGAGTGGCCAAGAGTGGAGGAAGCTCTCGCACTTCAGTCCCAACTCCTGTCTCACAGGGACCAGCAATCGCTCATCCAGGTGGGCCACTGGCGTGAGGTAGACCTGCAGAGCAACAATGGAGCGCAGAAACAGCAGAAGCCTCTTCACCACATCCTTCTCAGCTGGGATGGTCTTCCGAGGCTGTGGATCAAAATAGGGAGAGAGTCAATGGAAGGATCTAGGGAATAGTCTCACATAATGTAGAAGATTTAGGGGGGGGGGGGATCTGATAGAAACGTACAAAATTCTTAAGGAGTTCGACGAGTTGAGCGTATAATGTGCATTGGAACAGTGGGCTGTGGCTCAGACTGAACCACGCCAATTTGTCATTTGTCCTGCCCCCAGTACCAGCTTAGCTGGGTCCCCTGCTAAGTGCGAAGAATTTACTACATTTTTCATCAGCAAAGTTAGAATGAATATTTCCCCTCCCATCCGTGACCTAGCTGTCTCATTGGTCTGTTCTTCTAAATTAGAATGTTTCCAACCCGTTACTCTACACTCCCTTGTAAAGCTGGTCTCCACTATGAAACCTGCAACCTGCCCCCTCGACGTTTTCCCCTCTGCCCTTCTGAAGGATATCATTGCAATAGCCGGTCCCAGCATCCTTTCTATCATCAACAGTTCTCTGGCCACTGGCGCTGTTCCAACCTGTTTCAATCACGCGGTGGTCCAGCCCCTCCTGAAAAAAACCGAACCTAGACCCCACCCTGCCTAGCAACTACAGGCCTATTGAAAAACTGCATTTCCTTTCAAAAGACCTTGAAAGGGTAATTCTAAATCAACTAATGCCTTACCTACACCAAAATTCCATCCTGGAAAGTTTCCAATCAGGTGTCAGGGCCCACCTCAGCACAGAGTCTGCCTTGTTGAAGGTACACAACGACCTGCTTCTTGCCATCAACTCCGGCGACTGTGCAATCCTGCTCCTTCTCGACCTCAGCGCAGCGTTTGATACAGTGGATCACACCATCCTAATTGACCGTCTCCGGTACGAGGTTGGTGTTGATGGCGCTGCCCTGAGCTGGTTCGTTTCCCACCACAAAGATAGGAGTTTCTCTACCACCATAGGCAACTCTTTCTCTTCCACAGCTGGCCTTTTCTGCGGGGTTCCACAAGGCTCCATCCTAGGTCCCATTCTCTTCTCTCTGTACATGCTCCCCCTCTGCCAAGTCATTCAAAGGCACGGCATTTCTTTCCACTGCTATGCAGACGACACACAGCTCTATCTCCCCCTGAACCCCAACAACCGATCAAATCTACTCAGCCTCATGAACTGCCTCGAGGATATAAAATGTTGGATGGCGCAGAACTTCCTCCAACTAAACGAGAGCAAGTCTGAGGTCATCCAACTCGGCCCCTCGGACTCCATCAAAACAATAACAGGCAGCCTTGGAAGCCTAACCTCCTTACTCAAACCGCACGTCAAAAGGCTTGGCGTGATATTTGACTCAGCATTGAAATTTGACAAACAAGTCAATGCTGTGGTAAAAGCTAGCTTCTTCCAGCTTCGGACACTAGCTAAAATAAAACAATTCCACCAATTCAACGACCTTGAAAAAATCATCCAAGCATTCATCTCCTCCCGCCTTGATTAGTGCAATTCCCTATACACTGGCATCAGCCAATCATCCCTGTCCCGCCTGCAATAGGTACAAAACACCGCAGCGAGTCTTTTGACGGTTGCCCGTAAAAGGGACCACATCACCCCGATTTTGTCCTCTCTCCACTGGCTCCCAGTACGGAACAGAATCAACTTCAAGCTCCTCCTATATGTATACAAAGCCCTTAACGGGCTTGTCCCTCCCCGCCCCGCCCCCCCCCCCCCCCCCCCCCCCCCCCCACCCAATATCAAAAATCTTCTAACCCACCATTCTACATCCAGGTCCCTCAGGTCGGCCGACTTGGGGCTACTGACTATCCCGCGGTCCAGGTTTAAGCTCAGGGGCTACCGCGCGTTTGTGGTTGCAGCACCTAGACTGTGGAACAGTATCCCTCTCCTCATCAGAACTGCCCCCTCCATCGACTGCTTTAAGTCGAGGCCCAAAACCTATTTCTAATCCCTAGCGTTTCTTGAGGTCCTCTGAGGGAGCGCTGTAAACAGTTTATGTATGTATTGTTCGATCTGTGTACCATTGTATGTAGCACGCTAGTACCTGCACTGATGTAAAGCACTTTGGTCAACGTGAGTTGTTTTTAAATGTGCTATACAATTAAAATTGACTGACTGACTGACTTGGACAGGTTCATGGACAGGAAAGGTTTAGAGGGTTACGGGCCAAATGTTGGGCAGGTGGGACTAGTGTAGACGGGGCATGTTGGTGGGGAAGGGCAAGTTGGGCTGTAGGGCCTGTTTCTACACTGTACGACTTAATTGGTGCATCAGGCTTGACTTGGTGTAAGGATTATTTGAATAATTGAATAGGCAGCATCGCCGGAGAATCTCAATAGGTGACATTTCGGATTGAGTGAAGGGTCTCGACCCAAAACGTCACCTCTCCATGTTCTCCGGAGATGCTGCATGATGAGCGTTTGACTGCACTGGGCCTGTGCTCGCTGGAGTTTAGAAGAATGCGGGGAGATCTCATAAAAATGTACTGGATAATGAAAGGCTTGGATAGAGTGGAGAGGATGTTTCCAGCAGTGGGAGAGTCTAGGTCTAGAGGTCATAGCCTCAGAATTAAAGAACGTTGTTTTAAGAAGGAGATGAGGGGGAATTTCTTTAGTCAGAGGGTAGTGAGTCTATGGATTTCTTTGCCACAGAAGGCTGTGGAGGCCAAGTCAGTAAATATTTTTCAAGCAGAAATAGATAGATTGGTTAGTACGGGTATCAGAAGTTAACGGGGGAAGGCAGGAGAATGGGGTTAGAAGTGAGATAGATCAGCCATGATTGAATGGCGGAGTAGACGATGGGCCCTCTGACTTAATTCTGCTCCTATCACTTATGACCCACTGAGTTACTCCAGCACTTTGTGTCCTTTTACGCATAATATTCTCCAGTGCAGCCTCACCAATGAGTTGGACAAAGTGAGTGCTGTAGTCTTTGTGGATGGGACACAGAAACATGTGAAGCTCCCACTGTCAGTCTAAGCTTAGGTTGGGTTTCCCAGTCATGGGTTCCCGGGAGATTTTTAAATTAATGAACACGTTTAAACACTGCTGTCTGTCTGTCGGTCCCTTTTGACTGAACAGAATGATTTAGAAATAAACACACCAGTTTTGTTGAATGTCACTGTGGATAATTTCCTGGATCTTCACTTCTGTAACTTGTGTCACCCCCATGACCAAAGCTTCAGAGTTGCCAACTTTGCAGCCGGGATGATGCTGGGGGCGGGGCCATTGTCATGTGTCGGGGGGGCAGGACAATGGGAGCGCCGTGAGATACGTCATTCGGGTGAATGGAGGTCTGGTGTCACGTGTCGGGGGGGCGGGGAGAAGTGAAGGGAAACAGAGGGAGGGGGAGGTGAAGGGAAAGGGGGGGAGGGGATGGGAAGGGAAGGGGGGATGGGGAAGGGAAGGGAAGATGGCTGAGGGGTGGGAAGGGTGGAGGGTGGGGGAAGCGGAGAGGGGAGGAGGGGTGGGGGGAAGAGAGGTGGGAAAGGAGGGGCGGGGGAAGAGGAAAGGTTTAGGGGAGGGGGGCAAGATGGGATACATCGATAAATGGACAATAGGTGCAGGAGGAGGCCATTCAGCCCTTCGAGCCAGGACCGCCATTCAATGTGATCATGGCTGATCATTCACAACCAGTTCCCCAGTTCATGCCTTCTCCCCATATCCCTTGATTCCACCAGCACTAAGAGCTCTATCTAACTCTCTTTTGAACGCATCCAGTGAATCGGCCTCCACTGCCATCTGAGGCAGAGAATTACACGAATCGGTCCCGGTGGAGCAGCGGTAGAGTTGCTGCCTTACAGCGAATGCAGCGCCGGAGACCCGGGGTCGATCCCGACTACGGGCGCTGTCTGTACGGAGTTTGCACGTTCTACCCTTGACCTGCGTGGGTTTTCTCCGACATCTTCTGTTTCCTCCCACACTCCAAAGACGTGGACTCGATGGGCCGAATTGCCTAATTATACTACTATAACTTTCGAGCATCTCTGAAGAGAAAGGAACAAGTGACGGTTTGGGTCGAGCCCCTTTATCAGACTGAATGTGCGGGAGGGGGAGACAAAGCTGGGAGGGTTACTCCAGTCTGGGTTTGCGGGTGGGGGGCAGGAATGGGGGAGAGTGAAGGGGGCGGGAAGGGGGGAGATTCCTCGGGTGGTCAGTTGTGTTTCTGCCGTTTCCTGCAGCGTTTGACGTCGGGTGGCCGGTGGGGGTGACCACCATCAGCCGCATGGGGGGATTCTCCCAGACCAGCACCCCAGGTCCCGCACATAGTCACGCAGCAACTCAAAATCCACCTGCCAATATAGCCAATGATCAGGAAGGTTCTACTGCAGTTGAGACCACACCTGGAGTATTGCGTACAGTTTTGGCATAGAGGGAGTGCAGAGAAGGTTCACCAGACTGATTTATAGGATGTCAGGACTTTCATATGAAGAACGACTGGATAGACTCGGCTTGTACTCGCTAGAATTTAGGAGATTGAGAGGGGATCTTATAGAAACTTACAACATTCTTAAGGGGTTGGACAGGCTAGATGCAGGAAGATTGTTCCCGATGTTGGGGAAGTCCAGGACAAGGGGTCACAGCTTAAGGATAGAGGGGAAATCCTATAGGACCGAGATGATAAAAAAAAAATTCACACAGAGAGTGGTGAATCTCTGGAACTCTCTGCCACAGAAGGTAGTTGAGGCCAGTTCATTGGCTATATTTAAGAGGGAGTTAGATGTGGAACTTGTGGCTAAAGGGATCAGGGAGTATGGAGAGAAGGCAGGTACGGGATACTGAGTTGGATGATCAACCATGATCATATTGAATGGCGGTGCAGGCTCGAAGGGCCGAATGGCCTACTCCTGCACCTATTTTCTATGTTTCTATGAACTGGTATTACAGTACACCTGTGGGGGGAGAGATGGGGGGGGGGGGGGGGGGGGGGGGGGGGGGGGGGGGGGGGGGGGGGGGGGGGTGGTGGGTGTGGGGGGAAGTGGGTGGGGGGAAGTAACGAGGGGTACAATGAGAGGGGGGAGATCACCCTAATCTCGACCGTGAGATCTCGAGGCTGTTTCCTGCCCTCCCTTCTCTCCCCATCCCCATCACCTCCACACTCCCTCTCTCCATCCGTCCCCCTCTCTCCGCCCCCATCCCTCAACATGACACACCCTCCCCGTCCTCCCTCCCTCTCCCCCCCATCCCTCTCTCCCCCCTCCCCCCACGGGCTGACGGTCGATGAACTGTAGCCGGTCACGTTCGAGTTCCCAGAGCCGCACCTGGTCGGTGATGGTGGGAGGCAGCACCGGGGTCTGTTGGAGACAAACACAGACTGTGTCAACGGGGAAACCACAGAGACCTCCATCCACACTGCACACCCCACGCACACTGGGCACAATGTGCAGGAAGGAACTGCAGATGCTGCTTCAGACTGAAGATAGACAAGCTGCGGGTTTTCCTGGAAAGTGGAATTTCTGCGGGTTTTCCTGGAAACTGGAATTTCTGCGGGTTTTCCTGGAAACTGGAATTGCTGCGGGGTTTCACCTGGAACCTGGAATTTCTTATGCACCTATTCTTTGAAACATCCGTTCCAAGGTAAATGTATCTGGTGTTGAAAGTGGAAATGATGCAGACATAATGTAAACGCGTTATCTCGACGGAGTTTTGGACCCGGGGGAGCCCGGAGCTCAGGACCCGCCGCCCGCGGCTGCTGCTGAACCAGCGGGAAGGGAGATTGTTTCAATCTTTATATTTTCACAAAAGTAATTTCTGTTCCGTTGCCGGACGCGGTTAACGCGTTAAAATGAAAGGATCGACAGACAGCTCTGATTTAAGTTGCTGTTTATTTCACCCTTCCCACATTTACATTCCTCCCGGATTTACTTCCGCGCTCACTGGGGTTTCACGAAGCGGAATTTGGGGATTAAATGTGAGCCGTTCAGCGCCGACCTGTTGTCCACCGGGTTTCTGCCCCACAGCCCCTGAGCCCCGCTCCTGACGCCGGTCCCGGGACCCGAGCCTTTTACGCATCCGGAGCGGAACCGGAGCTGATTCTCAGCCGTGTTCAAGAAGGAACTGCAGATGCTGGAAGATCGAAGGTACACAAAAATGCTGGAGAAACTCAGCGGGTGCAGCAGCATCTATGGAGCGAAGGAAATAGGCGACGTTTAGGGCCGAAACCCTTCTTCAGACGCTGGTTTTCGTTCCAAGTCCTGAAGAAAGGATAACGTTTCTCCGTGAATTTATTCCCAGTGAAGGTGTGGAGATGGGACTTGGTGTGCGTGTCGTAAAATGAAACTGTCCCGGACTCGTAACTGAGATAAACTCCCACCCTCCCGGGGATGGGACGGGCGGGGAGAGGGGATGGAGGGGAGGTGACTGCTTCAAACACGTCATCAATCCGCCTGATCCTCCAGACTCCAGTCTTTGGGGTCAGGTCGACCCGTCTCTTCCTCTCCACAGACTCTACGGCGACTCCCAGACTCCAGCACTCACTCCCCGCCACCTCCACCTCCTAGTGATGTCTCCCCGATGTGAATCCCTCTGATCCCAGCACACATGCCCAGTGTGTAAACCTCTTCCCGGTGTCAGGGGGACTCCTCCGGGTCTAGGTCCATCTCACCGTCTTCCGATCCTCAGACACCTCGAGCAGCGGATGCGCTGTTTCCACATCCAGGGTGACGGAGACTGGGGGGAGAAGCAGAGAATCAGAGAGTCCCCGGGAGTCGGGGGGGAAAACTCGGGCACAGGCGGGAGGACACCTGAAACATTGCCCAGGGTGACACCCAATCACGTGAGATGGACCACACAACCCTTTCACCGCGTTTCACTCCGAGGAAAGGTGAGGCTCGTGGACTGCAGGAGCGGGTCGGGCGGCGGAGTGGGAATTGTGTGTGTAAATAGAAAGAGAGAAAGAGAGAGAAAGAGAAAGAGAGAGAGAGAGAGAGAGGTTGCGGGTGGGCATTTGGAGCTGTTGGACAGGGTTTTGTTAGCTCTCGCTGTTAGGTGGTGGAGAGGGAATCAGATTCTCAAGTAGTGGATTGTGATCAATCGTAACAGGAAGTATTTATAAAGGCAGGCAGAATGTCGGATGTAATATTGGAGAATTGGGGCCTAGTGTGGAACTGGCACACAGCAAGAGTTGAGGCCTGGGGCAGAGTCATCATCATCACACTGAATAGAGACAATTTCAAATGCCAGTTGTGATCCTTCTGTTCATCTTCTCTGCAGCAGAGGGAGAGACAGAAGGAGGGGTGGCTTCCACCACTAAAAATGTCGGGATTAAATGGACTTTGTGCAGCACAGAATGTGTGCAGGCTCGCGATTTTAGGGTCGCTGAAGGACAGGAGATTCATTGGTGGAAATGATCCTGGACCTGTAACCAAAAATTCATTCAACGCTGGCTAAACCAATATATGGGCTTTCGTGAGGCATTGGACATGTTCCCTCATGGTGGGCGAGTGGCCACCGGTCAGCCTCACTTTTTGTATTGTGTGTAGGTTGACGCACTCAAGGAAGATGTGTTTGTGCTGGAGAGGGAATTGAGGATATTCATTGGGATGTTGCTTGTGTTGGTGGACTTTCGTTACAGGGAGAAAATGGGCTCAAAATCTCAATTTTCAGATTCAGATTCAACGTTTTAATTTTAATTGTCATTGTCAGTGTAGAGTACAGAGACAACAAAATGCATTTAGCATCTCCCTGGAAGAGCGACATAGCAAATGATTTGAATAAATAATAATAAGTGTCCGGGGGGGGGGGGGGGGGGGTGATTGGCAGTCACCGAGGTACGTTGTTGAGTAGAGTGACAGCCGCCGGAAAGAAGCTGTTCCTGGACCTGCTGGTTCGGCAACGGAGAGACCTGTAGCGCCTCCCGGATGGTAGGAGGGTAAACAGTCCATGTTTGGGATGAGAGCAGTCCTTGGCGAGGCTGAGCGCCCTCCGCAGACAACGCTTGCTTTGGACAGACTCAATGGAGGGGAGCGAGGAACCGGTGATGCGTTGGGCAATTTTCACCACCCTCTGCAATGCCTTCCGGTCGGAGACAGAGCAGTTGCCATACCATACTGTGATGCAGTTGGTAAGGATGCTCTCGATGGTGCAGCGGTAGAAGTTCACCAGGATCTGAGGAGACAGATGGACCTTCTTCAGTCTCCTCAGGAAGAAGAGACGCTGGTGAGCCTTCTTGATCAGAGTTGAGGTATTGTAGGTCCAAGAGAGGTCATCGGAGATGTTGACTCCCAAGAACCGAAGCTAGAAACACGTTCCACCTCCGTCCCGTTAATGTGGATGGGGTACATATGTGCAAGAGGATCTCATGGACACGTAACTGGATGTTTTCCACCGAGACAAATGCCGAAACTGAGGTCAATGCTAGTTTCCCTAATCAATCTAATTCAAACAATGCCTCAGTATGATCGAGAGTTAATAACAGTGAACCTCTCGATTCCCACAGGGGGCAACACTGAGTTACCAGAAACTTCAGTCACTGACAGATCAGGCCGAGTTAAAGGACAGATTTCTTCCATGAAGACCGCCCATAAATGTTGATAACAATCCCGGTCAGCTCATGGATAACGGATTTCAATCCATATCAGATCATAAAGTTATAACTGATGGAAGTAGAATTGGGCCATTCAGCCCATTAAGTCTACTTAATCATGGCTGATCTGTCTCTCACTCCTAACCCAATGTTCCTGCCTTCTCGCCATAACCTCTGACTCCTTTGCTAATCATGAATCTATCCATCGCTGCTTAAAAATATTCACTAAATTGTGCTCCACAGATTTCTGTGCAAAGAATTCTACAGATTCACCACCCTCTGACTAAATACATTTCTCCTCATCTCCTTCCTCAAAGACCATCCTTTAATTCTGAGGCTGTGCCCTCTAGTCCTAGACTCTCCCACTGGTTGAACCATCCTCTCTGCATCCACACTATCCAATCCTTTCACTATTCTGTATGTTTCAATGAGATTACCCCTTATCCTTCTAAACTCCAGTGAGTTCAGGCCCAGTGCCGACAAACGCTCATCATGGGTTAACCTACTTATTCCTGGGATCATTCGTGTAAATCTCCTCATGCCCTTCTCCAGAGCCAGCACATCCTTCCTCAGATATGGTGTCCAAAATTGCTCACAAAATTCCAAATGCGGCTTTGCCAGTGCCTGATAGAGCCTCACCACTACCTCCCTGGCTGCCGTCAATGCGAGTGTGTCTAACGAGATGCATTAAATAATTAGTTTTTTTTTCTTTAACAACTCTCTTTTGAGAAGCAAGGAGGGAAGAATTATTTATATTATTAAAAGTCTGATCTTGACCACTTTTGGCCCACTGTGCTGCGATTTCCGAGAGAACGCCGCCACCTACGGCCGTCATTTTTGGCCGCCTCGATCAGAGCCCACGTCTGCCTTCCTGGACCAGAGTATTTTTCCCATCGATGAAAAATCAGAGAGAAATTAATGTTAAAAAAAAATCACCATTCTCTCTGCTGCCCCTGCTGGAGGGAGGGGGAGGGACTATAAAACCAGGAAGTGGTGTGCCTCAATCAGTCTCTGCAATATGGAGGTCACTGAGCTCTGAATGACACTGAACAAATGTCTACACAAATGTGAGTACCCTTAATGTGGTTTGAAAATGAAAATATGGTTAGTTTGAAGTAAAAAAGCACTGCCTGCAAATGGTTGTTTGGGGGATTTGGGTTGGAGTAAAAAGGCACTCTCTCTCTCTATCTCTCTCTCCCCTCCTCTCTCTCTCTCCTTATCCCTCTCTCTTTCTCTCTCTCTATTTTTCTCTCTCTCTCTCCCCTCCTCTCTCCCCACCTCTCTCCCCATCCACCCTCTCCTCTCCCCCCCCTCCACCCCCCTCTCCCCCCACTCCCCCTCACCCCCCGTCCTCTCCCCTCCCCCTCTCTCCTTAATCCCTCTCTATCTCTCTCTCTCTCCCCCGTCTCTCTCCCTTTCTCTCTCTCCCCCCCTCCTCTCTCCCCACCTCTCTCCCATCCCCCCTCTCATCACCCCCCCTCCACCTCCCACCTCTCCCCCACCCCTCTCTTCCCCCTCTCTCCCCCTCTCTCTTCCCCCCTCTCTCTCTCCCCCTATCCCCCTCTCTCTTCCCCTCTCTCCCCCCCTCGCCTCTCCCCTCTCTCCCCTCCCTCTCTCCCTCCTCGCTCTCTCTCTCCCCTCGTCTCTCTCTCCCCCTCCCTCTCCCCCTCTCTCTCTCCCCTCTCTCTCTCCCCCCTCTCCCCCCCCTCCTCCCCCCCCCCTCTCCCCCCCCTCTCCCCTCCCTCTCCCTCCCCTCTCCCCCCCCCTCTCCCTGGGTTAATAGTGGAAATTCCTGGGGTTCGGGTAGCACTACCTGCATCGGAGCACAGGTTGAATCTGAGGTAATCACTGGGTTAGAGAGGATGGCAATTCCAGACATTAGAATAATCGTCCATGAGCCGGGGGAATCCCCAAATTTGGGCTAGGAGCATCTTGCAATTCTCAGCATTGGGAGGGAAATCACGAGATTGTGGATCAGTGTTGGGGGCAATCCTTGATTTCAGGTAGGCTGCAAGTTCCTGGGATTGGGATAATCTTGGTATACAATACAATACAATACAATCCGTTTTATTCGTCACATTGCACATAAAGTGCAAGTGAAATGAATTTGTCAGGTATGTTACAAAATTTATGTTCAGCAGCACTGCAGTTCTGCCACTGGCCGTGTGCGTGACTTTGGTGCCTTTTAGAGGGGAGCGGGATTAAAATGCCGTTTTCCTCCTGCCTGTTGGAGTCGATCTTTCTCAGCCTGTTCAGTTGCTGCAGTAAAATCGCTCCGACATCCGTACTCTGAAGTTTTTTAAAAACGTCGATGGACATTTTAGTGGCTGGAGTAAAATAAAAATCGACTTCAAACGCCGTCACCTGACAACGGGACGGATCTCCCGTACGGGACAAATAAAGGTATGCCGTTTATTTACATATAAACTTGCTCCTTAGGATTACTTTAATCCAATTTTTACGTTGCAAAAAGGTGATTTAGGCCCCAGACGAACCGGCAGTGTTTTTCCTGCCATTATCAAGTCAAGTCAAGTCACATTTATTTATATAGCACATTTAAATAACAACTCTCGTTGGCCAAAGTGCTTTATATTTGTTATAAGAATAGTATAAACAAACAAACTTCATACATTTATACATATAACCCTCGTTCAGTGGACGTCAGGAAAGGCTTGGGAGTATAGATAAGATTTTAGTCTTGACTTAAAGGAGTCGATGGAGGGGGAAGTTCTGATGGGAAGGGGGATGCTGTTCCACAGTCTAGGAGCTGCAACCGCAAAGGCTTGGTCGCCCCTAACTTATGCCTAGACCACGGGATATTCAGCAGCCCCAAGCCGGCCAATCTGAGGGACCTGGAGGTGGAGTGGTGGGTGAGAATATTTTTAATGTGGGAGGGGGCAAGCCCATTGAGGCCTTTGTAGACATAGAGGAGGGTCTTGAAATGTATACGGAACTGCACAGGGAGCCAGTGGAGAGAGGCCAGGATCGGGGTGATGTGGTCCCTTTTTCGGATGCCCGTCAGGAGTCTCGCTGCGGCGTTTTGGACCAGTTGCAGGCGGGACAGTGAAGATTGGCTGATGCCAGTGTAAAGAGAGTTGCATTAATCTAGGCGGGAGGAGATAAATGTGTAGATGATCTTTTCCAGGTTATCAAAGTGGAGGAATTGTTTTATTTTAGCTATCGTCCGAAGCTGAAAGAAGCTAGCCACGGCATTGACTTGTTTGTCAAATTTCAGTGCCGAGTCAAATATCACGCCGAGGTTTTTGACGTGAGGTTTGAGTTGTGGGGTAAGGCTTCCAAGACTGCCTGCCATCATTTTGAATGAGTCCGAGGGGCCGAGATGGATGACCTCAGACTTACTCTCATTTAGTTGGAGGAAGTTCTGGACTAAGCAGCACTTTAAATCCTCGAGGCAACAGGTAACGTTAAGTAGATTTGATTGGTTTTTGGGCTTCATGAGTAGGTAGAGTTGTGTATCGTCTGCATAGCGATGGAAGGAAATGCAGTGCCTTTTCATGACTTGCCCTAAGGGGAGCATATACAGGGAGAAGAGAATGGGTCCAAGGATGGAACCTTGTGGAACCCCACAGCAGAGATTAGCTGTGGAGGAGAAAGAGTTGCCTATGTTAGTCGAGAAACTCCTACCTTTGAGGTAAGAGATGAACCAATTCAGGGCAGTGCCATCAATACCACCCCGTACCGGAGACCGTCAATTAGGATGGTGTGGTCGACAGTGTCAAATGCTGCGCTGAGGTCAAGAAGGAGCAGGATTGCAGTCGCCGGAGTCAACGGTGAGCAGTAGGTCATTATGTACCTTTAACAAGGCAGACTCTGTGCTGTGGTGAGCCCTGAAACCTGATTGGGAAGTTTCCAGGATAGTGTTTTGGTGAAGGTAAGGCATAAGTTGACAAAATTACCTTTTCAAGGGCTTTTGAGAGGAAAGGCAGTTTAGAAATGGGTCTGTAGTTGCTGGCAAGGTGGGGTCGAGGTTAGGTGTTTTCAGGAGTGGCTGGACCACCGCATGCTTGAAGCAGGTAGGTACAGTGCCAGTGGCCAGGAGCTGTTGAAGATGGCGAGGATGCTCGGACAGGCTGTTGTAATTACATCCCTTAGGATGGCAGAGGAGAACAGTGTCGAGGGGGCAGGTAATAAGTTTCATGGTGGTGTTCAGTTTTACAAGGGAAGGTAGGGATTATAGGGTTTAAATTCACCGCAAACCGCAACGTTCCAAAACGATCGCGTTCCACAAAATCCCACTCGCAAAATGATTTATATGGCCATTAATTTACGGGAATTAAACACTAAATTCCTTCATTGGCCTATAAACCCATGACATGAGATTAAAAATTATGTTATATTCTGAATATTGTGTGAATGTTATTGGACACTTAGGCTATTTAAATAATGTTAATCTATTCTTAGAAATGGATAGATTAGATCTAGTCATTGAATTTTGTAATTAGCTACAATTAGGTAACTAACTAATTATATGCTTTAATTTCAAGTCATCTAAGTAAGATTGTTTCTCATATTTGTTTCAGAATGTTTCAATCTATAATAACTGAAAATTTATTTCAGTTCTATAAATTTTAAGAAGTTATCAGCTTTTAATGTTTTCGATAATAGCTTTTGTGTTAAGTCAATGAAAAAGCAATAGGGAACACGATGCCAATTTCCGAGTATAAAAATGGCCGTAACCTTTTTAATACTGAAGATATGAAAGTGAATTAGCTGTCAAATTAAAGTTATTTTTATGCTTTATCTGATGGGATAAATTAAAGACTTGATTTTTAAAATCTCAAAATTTTGTAACATTGCTCTATGAAGATGTACTGGAAAGCTAGAGGGCTGAAAGATTGGAGGAGGTGGCGTCAATGACAACATTCATGTTTCTTTTTAATCCACTCTGACGACCACAGGTTAGGTGCATAAATCGCAAACAGTTTTCCTGGTTTTACCTTTCATTCTGGCAGTGAATGCCACATGCAAAATGAAAACAAAACACCATAATTCCCAACCCCAGTTTCTTTCCCCTCCTCCATCCACTCATCTCCCACCCTTCCCAATTCCAAGTCAACCATTTTTATCCCCAAATCCATGCTCATGCCTCCCCTGGTTCTACGTTTTATGCCCCAGTTGCTCCATTTTGTTTTCTGTAATTATAACCTCCAACTCAATCACCTGCCTTTAGTCCCTCCTCACCTGGATAGAGAATAATGCTGGTGTTTTGTTGTAGTTCAATGTATACATTCTGCAAATAACTGAATAAATGTAATTTTGTAAAAAAGACAACAGACCATTTGTCTTCACTGGCACGTTGTATGAACAATGGTTCAATGGAGGTTTATTTGTCACAAATGCAACTGCACAGTGAAATTATTTTTGCATATATTACACAGGCAGGTAGAGCTCCTCTGGTATCTTTGGTGACGTCGCTGAGCGGACCACGTGACGCCCCAACACGTCATTGAATGGACTTCATGTGACTTTCCCACCCAATCAATGTACGGAGCGACACGTGACGTCTCGCCTACGTCATTAATGCGGTCACCACGTGGCGTGACGCGCCGCCATCTTGCCGATGCGGCCATGACGACGGTCGAAGACGGAGCGCGGGCGGGAAGATGAAGGTGAAGGTGAAGCAGGTTCGGGTTTGTGTTTCTGCTCCGTGTCCGTGTCCGTCCGTGTCCATCTGTGTCCGTGTCCGTGTCCGTCTGTGTCCGTGTCCGTCCGTGTCCCCATCTGTGTCGCTGTCCGTGTCCATCTGTCCGTGTCCGTGTCCATCTGTGTCCGTGTCCATCTGTGTCCGTGTCCGTGTCCATCTGTGTCCGTGTCCCCATCTGTGTCCGTGTCCGTCCGTGTCCCCATCTGTGTCCGTGTCCGTGTCCATCTGTCCGTCTGTGTCCGTGTCCGTCCGTGTCCCCATCTGTGTCCGTGTCCGTGTCCATCTGTCCGTGTCCGTGTCCATCTGTGTCCGTGTCCATCTGTGTCCGTGCCCGTGTCCATCTGTGCCCGTGCCCGTGTCCATCTGTGTCCGTGTCCCCATCTGTGTCCGTGTCCCCATCTGTGTCCGTGTCCGTCCGTGTCCCCATCTGTGTCCGTGTCCGTGTCCATCTGTCCGTCTGTGTCCGTGTCCGTCCGTGTCCCTATCTGTGTCCGTGTCCGTGTCCATCTGTGTCCGTGTCCATCTGTGTCCGTGCCCGTGTCCATCTGTCCGTGTCCGTGTCCCCATCTGTGTCCGTGCCCGTGTCCATCTGTCCGTGTCCGTGTCCATCTGTGTCCGTGTCCTTCTGTTCCCGGGGCTCGAGGCGGGCGAGAACAAACTTGTTTAGAAATAACATTTGCGGCCGTGAAGGACGATCCCCGGGTTTGGAAAACGGTGCCGTCGGCGGAAAAAAAGCCTCGTATCCTGTAGCCCCGCCCATCCCGGGCGCTCCCTCCCCCTGTAGCCCCGCCCACCCCGGGCTCTCCCTCCCCCTGTAGCCCCGCCCACCCCGGGCGCTCCCTCCCTATTCCCCTCCCACGGCCTCCAGGATCCCGGGCGCTCCCTCACTGGGCTGTGTTATGTGAAACGTTGCTTGACGAGTTCATAAAGGTTTTAATCTAGAACTCGTCAGGCATTTAGCATGAAGCGCGGACGTGGGGAGGGGGGAAGGGAGGGGGGGGGGAGGGGAGGGAGGGGGGGGGGAGGGGAGAGTTGCTGCCGCCTGACAGACAGACAAACAGACAGCGGCCGCCACAGATGCGGGTTCGATCCTCTCTACAGGTGCCGGCTGCACGGCCTTGGCTCTGCACTCCCTCTATGGCAATAATGTCCTTCCTCAGATTTGGAGACCAAAAAAGAAAGGAATAGAACAAAGAACATTATGGCCCCATGGCTAACAATGTCTGTGCCGAGTATGATGCCAAGATAAACTAATCTCCTCTACCTGCACGTGATCCATGCCCCTCCATTCCCTGCATATCCAGGTGGCAATCGAAGGATATCGAAGAATGCCATAGAACTGGTAAAAAAACTCATAAATAACTAATTGTCGAGTTCAGCATCTTAAATTGTTTTACTCACTCCCCTAACCAGCAGGGAGCGAATCAAAGTACTGCATTTCTGTTGTTTAGTCTTGACCTTGATGCTTCCTGCAGCACCAAGTGATAATTACAGTTCTATAACGACAGCAAGACTCTCAATTTCACTGCCTACTAAGTTGGGAAAGTGACGCTAAATATCTAGGTTTTGGATTAATTCCAGAGGATCCTCGAATGAAATTCAACTGTTGCAGCTCTACTTCGACACACATTGTTTGTAAAATCTTCACCCTCTCCTCTGGTTATCTCCTCTTTACACTTTCAGTCCTGGTGCAGGGTCTCGACAAGAGACATAGTCTCTTGGTTCCACAGTACTTGGAAGTACCTGCTGAGTTTCTCCAGTAATGTTGCAGTATAATAATGCTATTGTCAATGATACCAGAAATTATTTACTCTCCACAGTCAAGGATGGACAGATTGCCTCTTTAAAGAACATTGGTAGGAAATTCGACAATCGTGCCCTGATGTCCAAGGTAAAATAGATTAAGGCTTATTATTGGAATTAGCTTTTATTTCAATGTATTACAGGAGTACAATTTACTGAGCATTTGTGTTGGTTACTGCACTGGATCTCTCACTTCACATTCACTTTGCCCCTCATCGTTTAACCTCCCCACCATCTTTCAATTGAAAGAAAAACATTGTGGACGTTCCCCCCAAATAGGAGAGATTAGGCAACAGATGGTGTAACATCAATGATAATGAAGGGAGCTTGCTCATTTAGTGGAGATTACAGACTTTGTTTGTCTGAAAGTTTTTGCATGTTTTGGTCATTTTCTTGATCACTTTTAACAGACATTTTCAACAAACAGCTTTTAATATTCATAAATTTGGAGCCAAATGGATTAATTTAGCAATAATTTGTGAATCTTGTCCTCTCCATAATAAAGGTTGCATAGCACCAGTGTAAGGAAATTGCCTCTAAATTACCTACTTGTTATCTCATTGATAGCTTTCTAAAAGTTGTTTTACTCTCACTAAATGGAAAAGTATATTATGTCTATTCTGTTGACCAAAAACCTTCCCTCAATGTTTTTGTCTTTTCCTGAAGTAAAATTTCACATTTTTCTACCAATACTTACTCATTTTTAAAACTCTTCTAGTGTATGCATTTTTTTTTAAACACAACACTGCGTTTTTGAAATGTTGGTTTTGTCCCACTATAAATATGTTCAGTTTGTTTTTTGCTAGGATCTTTTAATCCACCATGATTTTTTGTATATTTGTAAGCCCAAATTCATTTTTTCCCCGTTAGATTCTTAGATAGCTAGCCTAGAATTTTGGCACAACAGAAAAACAAGTGTTGCAAATTTGAAAATTGTATTAATGTGACATCATGTAATTTTGCACACATTTTTTGATGTATTACATAAGTGAGTGATTTGTTAACCTAACATCCAGCTCAGCAAAATAATGGCAAAGACCAAATGGGATCTGTTTTGGAACTGTACAAAAGGGACGGATTGCATCTTAACAGGTGGGGTGCCAGCATTCTGGCAGGCAGGTTTGCCACTGCTGCACGGGTGATTTAAAATGAATAAGGGGGGTGGGGGTGTCAAATGGGATAGTCGAGGATGGAGTTAAAGGGAAAGAGAGTAAAGGGATAGAAACATAGAAAATAGGTCCAGGAGTAGGCCTTTCGGCCCTTCGAGCCTGCACCACCATTCAATATGATCATGGCTGATCATCCAACTCAGTATCCTGTACCTGCTTTCTCTCCATACCCCCTGATCCCTTTAGCTTGGTTAATGACCCCAGAATTAACGGGAAAGGAAGCTCATAAAGGGATAGAAGAGAATGGCCAAGTGTAATAGGGATCGATGTGAAAGGTGAGATGCGTAAGGAATTAAAAGTATTTATGAATGCGCGAAGTATAAGAAGTAAAGTAGATGAGCTTGAGGCTCAGTTAGAGGTTGGTAGATATGACTTTGTGGGGATTACTGAGACCTGGCTGCAGGAGGATCGGGCCTGGGAACTTAATATTCAGGGTTATACATCCTATAGAAAGGACAGGCAGGTGGCCAGAGGAGGGGGGGGGGTAGCTCTGCTGGTGAGGGAGGGAATTCATCCCTTGCGAGGGAAGACATAGGGACTGACGAGGTAGAGTCACTGTGGATTGAGTTGAGGAATTGTAAAGGCACGAAGACACTAATTGGTGTTATTTACAGACCCCCAAATAGTAGCCCGGATGTAGGATGTAAGTTGCAGCAGGAGTAAAAACCATCTTTGGGCGGAAGGGCGGGCATCTTGGTGAGGGCAGGCGACGGCGGCCATCTTGGTGAGGGCAGGTGAGGTTCGGCGCGCGGTTGGCGGTTGGCGGTTGACGGTTGCGTTGGCGGTGGAGCTTTGGGCGGGAACAAGATGGAACCCGGACCCCGATGACAGAAATAGAGAAATAGAGAGGAGATGGAGGCTGTAACTGTGAGGACAGATTACACAGCAACATAGACACATAGACAATAGGTGCAGGAGTAGAGGCCATTCGGCCCTTCGAACCTGCACCATTCACCATTCAATATGATCATGGCTGATCATTGAATTGAATTGAATTTCCTTTATTGTCATTCAGACCTTTCAGTCTGAACGAAATGTCGTGCCTGCAGCCATACATACAATAATACAATAATAGACAACAGAACAGACTGTAAACACAAATTAACATCCACCACTTTGTCCACCAAACACCTCCTCACTGTGATGGAGGCAAAAATCTTAGGGCTGCAGTCTCTTCCCTCCTCTTCTCCCTCTGCGCTGAGGCGATACTCCCCCGGGCGATGGTAAATCAGTCCCGCGGCTCACCGAGCTCCGCGAACGGGTCGGTTCAAACACCGCGGCCCGGGGTGGTCGAAGCTGCCGCCCTCCAGTCCACCGGACGCTGCTGTTGACGACGTCGCCCACTGGCCCGCGGCCGAACCCCGTACTCAGGTCACCGCCGCCAGAACGCCGTCTCAGCCACCGGAGCACCGTACCAGACCCGAGCTGGGTCGCCCTCACGTGAGCGTCTCAGCCCCACGCCAGGCCGCCCTCACGTGAGCACCGTTACCCTCGAGCTGGACCGCCCCGGCGGGAGCACCGTTACCCTCGAGCTGGGCCGCCTCGGCGGGAGCGCCGTTACCCTCGTGCTGGGCCACCTCGACGGGAGCGCCGTTTACCTCGGGCTGGGCCGCCCTCACGGGAGCGCCGTTTCCCTCGGGCTGGGCCGCCCCGACGGGAGCGTCTCAGCACCGAGCCGGACCGCCCTCACGGGAGCGCCGTTTACCTCGGGCTGGGCCGCCCCGACGGGAGCGCCGTTTCCCTCGGGCTGGGCCGCCCTCACGGGAGCGTCTCAGCCCCGCGCCAGGCCGCCCTCACGGGAGCTTCACAGCCCCTCACGGGAGCGCCGTTCCAGCCCCGAGCCGGACCGCCCTAACGGGAGCGAGCCCAGGGTGAGTCCTGACATGTTCTGCCTCCGGAGCCTCGAGGTCGCCAGCTCCGCCATTAGGCATTAGCGCAGACGGAGGCAGAGAAGGGGGATACGACAAAAAAGTCGCATTCCCCCGAAGGAAGAGAGAGCAAGCCCTGTTCCAACCCCCCACCCACATAAACACAACCTAAAAACCAAAAACGTAGCTACACAAAACGAAAAAAAACAACACAAAAAAGTAAAAACAAACGGACTGCAGGCGAGCCGCAGCCGTTCAACAGCGCCGCCACTTCCAAATCATCCAACTCAGTATCATGTACCTGCGTTCTCTCCATACCCCCTGATCCCTTTAGCCACAAGGGCCACATCTAACTCTCTCTTAAATATAGCCAATGAACTGTGGCCTCAACTACCTTCTGTGGCAGAGAATTCTACAGATTCACCACTCTCTGTGTGTGAAAAAAAATGTTTTCCTCATCTCGATTTCCCCCTTATCCTTAAACTATGTGTGGCCCCTTGTTCTGGACTTCCCCAACATCGGGAATAATCTTCCTGCATCTAGCCTGTCCAACCCCTTAAGAATTTTGTAAGTTTCTATAAGATCCCCCCTCAATCTTCTAAATTCTAGAGCGTACAAGCCGAGTCTATCCAGTCTTTCTTCATATGAAAGTCCTGACATCCCAGGAATCAGTCTGGTTAACCTTCTCTGTACTCCCTCTATGGCAAGAATGTCTTTCCTCAGATTAGGAGACCAAAACTGTATGCAATACTCCAGGTGTGGTCTCACCAAGACCCTGTACGGTTGGGTGTGGGTGGGTGAGGGTGGTTTCGGGCGGGAGTGGGTGGGTGAGGATGGTTTCGGGTGGGTGAGGGTGGTTTCGGGCGGGTGAGGGTGGTTTCGGGTGGGTGATGGTGGTTTTGGGCGGGTGAGGGTGGTTTTGGGCGGGTGAGGGTGGTTTCGAGTTGGTGAGGTTGGTTTTGGGTGGGTGTGGGTAAAAAAAATCACAAACCATACGTCAGTAAGTAAATTTTATTTATATAGCAGGTTTAAATCAAAGTGCTTTACATAAAAGAAATAATTAAGTGTCCGTACATCCATAGAAAAAATTAAAAATAAGAAAAAATTACACAACACGTTATAGAATTCTACATGAACGTCCCCTCACAACAGAATCAAAGTTTTCCACTTTGGGGAAAGGCATCAACACGTTGTCCTCGTCCTCTGAATCACCGGAGGTCGGGGCCTAGTTGTGGCCTCCGCAGCCAGTCCGATGTTTTCAGGATTCTTGCCGGAAAGCTGGAACTCCGGCGTCTGGTGAACACTCCTCAGCGGCTTGGAAATGTCTGGAGCGGCCGCTCCCTCCCCGGAGACCGAGGCACCCGAAGTCGACAGGGCGCGCTTGCCGGAGCTCTGACTCTGGCGATCTCGGCAAGGGTTCCCAGGCTCCGCGGTGTTTTTAATCCAGCGCCGCCCACCCGTGGCTGGACGCTCCGCAGACCGCAGCTACTCGGATGTTGGAGTCGGCGGCCACAGCACTCCAGAGCTTACCGCACGGCGACCCGGTAAAGGCATCACTCGCTCCATGATGGTGTCCCAGCGCTGTGCCGCCGCCGAAGCTGTAGTCCCGGCCGGTCCCGACAGGAAAAACCGCTCCAGTCCGATGGTGGGCCGTGGGTTTTGAATTACATTTTACTCAGATGCAAGCCAAGGAATGGCATCATTGTTAGCTGTTAATTGGACATAATCAACCTCAGCAAATTGACAATATCCTATTGAAAGACAGTGGGTGTTTAAGCTGTCAGGACATTTTATTATTTGCCAAAATATACATCTCAATAGCATAATGATAGCAAACCTTTCTACACATCACTCATAAATCTGGAGATGTGTTTAATGATACATTTAGCTTCAGAAGCATTTACTTTTTGCATGTACAAACCCGCTTCAGAACCATGCGCGATTTAAAAAATTTACAGCCAGATTTATCACTTCTGACACTTTTTAGATACCAAAGGAATCAAGAAAAAACACAAATAATGCCTCGCTGTTAATGAAATGCAGTGAGCAAAGGCAATAATTCCCAATATTTGCAATCTCGATATCTGCACGGCCAATGTTTGCCAAGCACTTTAGCTGTTGTTGTTCCTTCAGCTCTCGCTTCTCTTTACCTTCATTTCGCTTCACGTTTGGAATTCTGAAGAAGGATAGAAGTCTCTCACGGTTACCCCGACTTCCACAATTATTTACAGCGCAAAAATTCAACATTTTTGCAGTTGTTAACAGGTAGGAAAGTAGGCGTTTCATGTATTAACAACATATACTGGAAGCTGCGATGTCCTCCAGATGGATTGAGCGGCTCCATGCGTCATGCCCTTTGACCCGGTGACCTTGCGTGCAACCCCCCTATACACACACACACTCTCAGCCACACACACACACTCTCAGACACACACACTCTCAGACACACGCACTCTCAGACACACACACTCTCAGACACACACACTCTCAGACACACGCACTCTCACGCACGCACTCTCACGCACGACCTCACTCGCACGCACTCTCACGCACGCACACACACACAGACACACACACACAGACTCACTTACTCACACACACACAGACTCACTTACTCACACACACACAGACTCCCTCACACTCACACCCAGACTCACTCACACACACACACACAGACTCAATCACACACACATACAGACTCACACACACAGATTCACTCACACAGACACAGACACACTCACACAGACTCACTCACACAGACTCACTCATACACACATAGATTCACACACACAGATTCACTCATACAGACTCACTCACACAGACAAACACAGACTCACACAGACTCACTCACTCACACAGACTCACGCACACACAGAACACACACACACAGTCACACACTCACACACTCACACAGTCACACACACACACAGTCACTCACACACACACAGTCACTTAAACACACACACAACCAATACTAAAATGCCAAGTAACTTCAGAAAGTGGTAAACATAGTGTGAAAACCGAATGATTCAAACGTTTAAGTCTCCACATTTTCAAACACTTTGCAACCAAAACATTTTCTGAAAACTCACACACAGACACACACACACACTCACACACTCACAACCAATACTAAAACATAAACAACTCTCTGATTTTTCATCGGTGGGAAAAAGCCTCCGGTCCAGCTCAGCAGAGGGGGACTGAGCGAGGTGGCCAAAAATCACGGCCGTAAGTGGCGGCGTTCTTTCAGAAATCACGATACAGAAAGTCAGAAAGTGGTCAAGATCTTAGTTATAGTAATATAGATGAAGTAAAAAATTCAATTCCAAAAATGGCAACGTTGCACTTGTCAAAGTCCAAGCCTTTACTTTCCACTCTCTTCATGTTTATTTTTTTGCTGTTTCAGCATAGATGACAGACTCATCTTCCTTTGAAGAAACAAGGTTCCGAAAGAGAAGATATACCATTGTATTTCCGTTGCTGTTGTCGCTGTTTAGATCAGTAAACAGATTACAGCTTTAATTCATATTTGTACGATCTGGGATTTCAACAACAAGAATCAATATACATACAGTGCCTGATGCTTGATTGGAGGACAGTGTATTATCGCTGTTGCCTGTAATAAATGCAAATATCACAATTAAAATGACATTGGTGGATTATGTTGACAAAGGAAACGACAAATGGAATATAAAAGTCTAAAGCTTACTACATTTTGCTCTTCCTGATAGTGGATCAACAAGACATTGAATTCCAGAAAACCCATCTGTCATACCTCTGCATTTACAGTGAGCTGCAGGAATGGTCAGCATGAACAAGACACCCTTATATTGCTACGGAAGGAATCGACTATGAATAAGAAAACTAGCAAGCAATTGACAGAGCAGCAGCCCTGGCAGACATAAGCTACGAAGCTGCATCTGTGGCTGGGAAAATTAACATCAGAGAAGGGTCTCAAGATCCACCAGGGCATGGAAAAGTGCCTGGGAGAGCTTGGTGTGGGGCCTCGCATTGACCATGACCTTCTAATAGGAAGGCCAAACCAGTCGAGTGAAGCCCAGTGGCAGGTTGACCACCACAGTCCACAGGGTATCAGCACCCCAGGTGAAGCTCAACCAAGTACTGTCCCACCAACGGATACGAGTCCAGAGCCCAACCAGCCACAGTCAGCGGTAGAGAGGAAGATGGAAGGATAAAACCAGAATGGAGCAGTCACTGGCTGTGCTGAAGAGAAAAGATGCTGTCTGGGCTGCCACGTGACTGACCATCTAGAGGCTAACCATAAGACACACACCCAGGGCTGATCACCCTGCGGTGGGCCTGCCTCGACTGAGGGTGGGTGTCTTGTGATAAAAGGCCGAAACACCCAGTGATGTTGAGGTACACAACTGAAGATGTGTCTGATTGGTAGCAAAATCATCTAGTCGTCACCCCCCAAGAATATCGGGTGTCAGTTGTGGTGAAGAACCTTAGGGATTGTAACATCCAGTCCTACTAATCAATATCAAAAACATATTGTAATTCAAGGAAGATTGTGCTGATCACTTCGAGCTCAGTCAGGAATTGTGCGGAAGAAGGTTCTTCAGATGGACATAAATGGTGTCTTGGTTTCACTTCCCATCACCAACGCCAATGCACAACAGAGTTGTAACAGCAGCCTGGATGTCACTGGTTGTATCTCTGGAGTGGCTATTGTACCCATTCAGAGTAGGCTAGAGGACCAGAGCCCACAGAGTAGGTTAGGGGACCAGAACACACTTAGAGAGTAGGTTAGGGGACCAGAACACACTTAGAGTAGGTTAGAGGACCAGAGCCCACATAGTAGGTTAGATGACCAGAACACACAGAGTAGGTTAGGAGACCAGAACACACTTAGAGAGTAGGTTAGGGGACCAGAACCCACAGAGTAGGTTAGTGGACCAGAACCCACAGAGTAGGTTAGAGGACCAGAACCCACAGAGTAGGTTAGGGGACGAGAACACACTCCCTGTAGGTTAGAGGACCAGAACCCACAGAGTAGGTTAGGGACCAGAACCCACAGAGTAGGTTAGGGGACCAGAACCCACAGAGTAGGTTAGGGGACCAGAACACACACAGAGTAGGTTAGGGGACCAGAACACACCCCCTGTAGATTAGGGGACCAGAACACACTCCCTGTAGGTTAGGGGACCAGAACACACTTAGAGTAGGTTAGGGGACCAGAACACACCCCCTGTAGTTTAGGGGACCAGAACACACTCGGAGATGGTTGGGCTCGTAACTGAGCCTCAGCTGACTGTCCCACTTCATGTTGATGGGCGGAGTGAGGGACTTTATCCCAGGAATGTCTGATGCTGTTGTAAGGTGGGCAAAGACAGCAGGTTTTCAGACTACTCTGTGCCAATAATCCTCACTGTGCTAAAAGATGAAAACATATTTAATAAAGCCATTTTACCACCAGGTGCTTTAGGCTGGAAGTAGATGGATCCATAGTGAATACCTTCCTCTGTATCTGTGGTAATAAGTTGGAAACAAAGAATTTGTATTTGAAAAGATGATTTAAGTCAATGCAGCGTCACGATATGAAACGTTGATCATTGTTTTCCTCCATAGATGCTGATCGACCACAGACTACCTCCAGCAGTTTGAAAAAAAACCTCCATGAAAAGTCACATCTCCTAATCTCCTTGTTTTGACTTCTTCCTGGGATGGTGGAAATTACAAGAGAATTTGAGTTATTTTGGCTCGTGGAGTTTAGAAGAATGACAATGGCTCTCATGGAAACATAGATAATTCCAACAGGTAGACCAGTCTGGATGGAGGAGATGTTCCCTGTTGGGGGAGACCATGACCAGGGGTAAAGGTTTAAGACAAGAGACAATAAGGATTAAGATGAGGAGAACAAAGAATCTGTTACATTCTCCACCACAGATTTGACTGGAGCCAAATCATTCAGTACATTTTAGGAGTTGTTGAATAATTGACAGATACACAACAATGTCGAGATACAGGTACAGATACAATGACAATGTTGCCTGCAGCAGCAGCATCAGAGGCATTTGGACTAAGGCAACACAACACATAAATGAAGCATAAATTACAAAGACCACTGGTTAGTGGAAAAAAAAGACTCCAAACATAGTCATATGTGGACTAAGATCAAGGAATATGGGGAGATATGATCAGCTGAGGTTCAGTTTAGTTTATTGTCATGTGTGCCCAGGTTCAGTGAAAAGCTTTTGTTGCATCAGCAGAAAGACAATATATGAATACAATCGATGCCTTTACATTGGAACACAGTGGAACACAATTGATCCGTACTGTGCAACAAGGTAAGGAATTTATATTTTTCTCATTAAAACATGAGCAATGTCTGATTTATTGAAAGGTTCCTTCAGATTTTTCAAGAAAGACCACTCTGTTGTTCATCAGATTCAACAGAAATGTGGCCTAAATTCTGGCAAAAACAATACTGAACACCATTTGACCAGCACTGCAGAGGTACTCCAGATGGCCAGCCCTGCCGGCAGCCTGTTAATTTTTTCATCTTTTTGTTATTTTAGTGTTTGTTTAAGTTTGTTTTAATGTACTTCAGTTTGTTTTATGTGGGGAGAGGGGAAACTTCTTTTTTTCAGGTTCTTACCTTCCCGGAGTGGTGATAATTTTTCAGATCACATTCTCCGGCTCTGCCGCCTAATGGAATTGAAAACCGCCTCGGACTGTTGTGAGCACCACCTTGGGGCGCGGACTTAACATCGGAGCGGATCCCTTGCCTGGGATCGCTCCCCCGCGGCCTGTGGACTACCATCAATGGCTCGCAGTCTCAGGAGAGGCTAGTTGGGAGCTCCCACGCCGCAGAATGTTCAACGACCCTGACACTAGGTTTGAATGCCCGGCGTGGGGGAGCTGACATCCCCCCTGATGCAGGACATGAACACTTCGACGTGGAGGGGCCCGAACGCCACC
>NC_045991.1:10323325-10330825 GCF_010909765.2 Amblyraja radiata
GGAATTAGGAGCAACACTAGCAAGTTTGCAGATGACACAAAGCTGGGTGGCAGTGTGAACTGTGAAGAGGATGTTAGGATGTTGCAGGATGACCGGGACAGGTTGAGTGAGTGGGCAGATGCGTGGCAGATGCAGTATAATATAGATAAATGTGAGGTTATCCACTTTGGCGGCAAAAACAAGGGGGCAGATTATTATCTCAATGGGGTTAGGTTAGGTAAGGGGGAGGTGCTGCGAGACCTGGGCGTCCTTGTACCCCGGTTGCTGAAAGTTGGCTGACAGGTACAGCAGGCAGTGAAGAAAGCTAATGGAATGTTGGCCTTCATATCACGAGGATTTCAGTATAGGAGAAAATAGGTTCTTCTGCAGTTGTATTGGGCTCTGGTGAGACCACATCTAGAGTATTGTGTACAGTTTTGGTCTCCTAATTTGAGGAAGGACATCCTTGTGATTGAGGCGGTGCAGTGTAGTTTCACGAGACTGATCCCTGGGATGGCGGGACTGTCATATGAGGAAAGATTGAAAAGACAAGGCTTGTATTCACTGGAGTTTACAAGGATGAGGGGGATTCTTATAGAAACATATAAATATTTTAAAAGGACTGGACAAGCTAGATGCAGGAAATTTTTTCCCAATGTTGGGCGAGTCCAGAACCAGGGGCCACAGTCTTAGAATAAGGGGAGGTCATTTAAGACTGAGGTGAGAAAAAAACTTTTTCACCCAGAGAGTTGTGAATTTATGGAATTCCCTGCCACAGAGGGCAGTGGAGGGCAAGTCACTGGATGGATTTAAGAGAGAGTTAGATAGAGCTCTAGGGGCTAGTGGAGTCAAGGGACTTGGGGAGAAGGCAGGCACGGGTTATTGATCGGGGACGATCAGCCATGATCGCAATGAAATGGAATAGCCCAGGGCCTCTCTTCATCTAAATCCGGCCCTGCCTTTGGCCCACCGTGTCCGCGCCGACCAGCGATCCCCACAGTTTAACACTATCCTACACACACTAGGGACAATTTACACTTATACCAAGTATATAAACCCAAGCCAATTAACCTACAACCCTGTACGTCTTTGGAATGTGGGAGGAAATCTACTATCTCAGATAAAACGCACGTGGTCACGGGAAGAACGTACACTCAGAACAGACAGCACCCGGAGTCAGGATTGAACCCAGGTCTCTGGTGCTGCAAGCGTTGTAAGGCAGCAACACTACCGCTGTGCCACCGTGTCTCCCCTCAGTTTCTGACACTCCGAAGAAATCAATCCAAGTTGGTTCAAGCATCCCTGTGGGCTGGTCTACACAACATGAGCACGCAGACTCCATAACATTAGCAACACTGGGTGGCACAGTGACTTAGCAGGAAGACTTGCTGCCTCACAGCGCCAAAGACCCGGGTTCGATCCTGCCCTCGGGCACTGTCTGAGTGGAGTTTGCACGTTCTCCCAGTGACCACATGGTTTCCTCTGCGTGCTCTGGTTTCCTCCTGCATCCTAAATACATGCGGGTTTGGAGGTGAATTAGCTCTCTGTAAATTACCCTAGTGTGTAGGGAGTGGATGAGAAAGTGGGATAACATAGAACTATGTGAACGGGTGATCAATGGTCGGCATGGACTGGATGGGCTGAAGGGCCTGTTTCCATGATGTATCCATTTGCTTCAAATGCTGCACTGGAATTGATTTTGTTGTACACTGCTGTGAACTACCATGTATTGTAGATGTTGAACACAGTGTGGACTGCTAGCACATGACGGTCCTCATTATCAGTGGTGTGTTCTGTCTGCAGGGGACATCACTAGCCGACTCTCCACGGACACCACACTCATGAGCCGCTCGGTTGGACTCAATGTTAACATCTTGCTGCGCAGTCTGGTGAACACGCTGGGAATCATTTCCTTCATGTTCAGCCTCTCCTGGAAGCTCACCCTCCTGATCTTCATCGAATCTCCCCTCACCATCCTGATTCAGAAGTTGTATAACCGGTATCATATGGTGAGTACACATCCACCCAGACCACACGTCACCGTCGGACACCGAAACCACAAACAGCTGCAGCTCCTGGAATCAAAACCTATTTATCATGTACAAAGTCACAGAGGCACACAGCACAAAAACAGGCCTTTTGGCCCAATGTCCATGCCAAACCTGATGCACCATCTTAGTTTAGTTTAGAGATACAACATGGAAACACCCTCTTCAGCCCACCGAGTCCTTGCTGAGCAGTGATCCCTGCACATTGGTACTAATCTACACACACTAGGGACAATTTACTACTTTTCCAAAGCCAATTAAACCTGTAGAAATAAAATCATTTTAAATGCTGGAGCAACTCAGTGGGTCAGGCAGCATCTCTGGGTAGAAGGAATGGGTGATGTTCCGGGTCGGGACCCTTCTTCAGACTGATGTCAGTGGAGGCTGTGGGCCAGAGATAGAATGCAGTCAGGAACAGTAAGACTAGTAGCAGATCTGGGAAAGGCTATTTGAAATACCACAAAGAGGGAGGTCAGGGGGATGGTGAACACACAGCAATGGTGGGGGGTTGAGGTCGGAGGATGGCAGGTGAGTGGATGGAGGCTGACGCGATGTCTGGGTGGTGGGTGTTCAGAGAGGAGGGGGGCAGGAGGATTATAGTATGGGTGGGGAGTAGGTGGGGGCACCTGGTTAAAAGGGGAAGAACCAGTGGAACCCCCACTGACGTTCCCTGAAGAAGGTGGGGGTGGGGGTGGGGGAGCAGTAGGACCCAGCACAGTCAGACCCCGTGGTGTGGGAGTTTGCATCGTGGAGATTGTGGGCCCGGTGCTGAGCCTGGGATTCGGGTAAGGTGAAGGCTGCGGCCTACTGGTGGGTGGTGGAGTGGCAGGTTTCGGCAGAGTCGCTGGCGGAGGCCTGCGGGGTGGGGGTGGGGGTGACTGGATAGGGGAAACGTTTCCCCCTCGGGGTTCTACCAGTGACTCTGCCGACCCTCACCACTCCACCGCCCATCAGCGGGCCGCAGCTGTCGTCTTACCCGAGTCTCCACGTCCCCACCTTGGCCGTGTGTTCACCACCCCCCACTGACCTCCCCCTTTGTATTACTACCATCAGCCCTTGCTTTCCCTCTCTCTCCATCCCCTTCCCTTCCCAATTCTCCCACCAGTCTTACTGTCTCGGACTACATTCTATCTTTGTCCCGTCCAATCCCCTGACATCAGTCTTAACCCCAAACGTCACCCATTCCTTCTACCCGGAGATGCTGCCTGACCCACTGAGTTGTGCCTGCATTTTGTGTCTACCTTCAATTTAAACCAGCATCTGCAGTTCTCTCCTACACATCCTACAAACCTCTACATGTTTGGAGTGTGGGAGGAACCAAGAGATCGCGGAGAAAACCCACGCAGGACATGGGAGTACACACACACACCGTACAGACTGCACCCGTAGTCAGGATCAAACCCGGGGCTGTAGAGCTGTAAGGCAGCAGCTCCACTGCCCCCCATTGTACCAGTCCCATTTACCTGAATTTAAGCTACATCCCTCTAAACCTTTCCTATCCATTTATATGGCCACGTGTCCTTTAAATGCTGTTGGTATCTGCCTCAATTACCTCCTCTGGCACCACATTCCATGTAGTCACCGCCCTCTGAATGAAAACGTTTCCCCACTCAAGGTCCTATAATATCTTTCACTTCTCACCTTAAAACTCTGCTCTCGAGTTCTTGATTCTCCGAGCCAATAGGTAAAAGATGAACCTTATCTATTACCTTAACTTAGCAATTCCCCTCATGATTTTAAACCCCACTGCAAGATCACTCCTCGCTTTCTTGTAATCCAAGGAGTAAATCAGGGTGACCAAAACCGAACAAAATCCCCCAAATGTGGCCTCACCAACATTTAGCTTTAGTTCAGAGATACAGCATGGAAACAGGTCTTTCGGGCCACTGAGTCCACACTGACCAGCGATCCCTGCATATCCTACACGAGGGACAATTTTACATGTACACCAATGTCAATTAGCTTTCAAACCTGTACACAATTGGAGTGTAGGAGGCAACCAAAGTTCTCAGAGAAAACCCATGCGGTGATGGGGAGAACGTACAGACTCTGTACAGACAGCACCCGTAGCCAGGATGGAAAGCGGGTCCTGTAAATGCTGTAAGGCAGCAACTCTATCAGTGCACCACCGTGCCGTCTAGTACAACTGCAACATAACGTCTATATTCAATACCCTGACTGATGAAGGGCAGCATGTGAAAAGCCTTCTTCACCACCCTGTCCACCTGTGAGGCTGCACCCTACTCCCCCATTGTAAACTGGTTCCTCCCTGGGATGCCACTGATACTGAGAACGGCGTTTTGTCTTGGACAGAGTCTGGTGCTGCAGGTTCAGGATTCGATCGCTAGTTCGAACCAGCTGGCCGGTGAGATCGTGTCCTCCATAAAAACTGTCAGGAGCTTCGCGGCCGAGGACCTGGAGTCAGAGCTGTTTGAGAAGAAGCTGCAGGAAACGCACCAGCTGAAGAACAAACGTGACCTGGTCAGAGCCGTCTACCTCCTGTGTCACAGGGTAGGTGTAAAGAGCTCTCCCACTCTCCATCTCTTTTGGTCTTTCTCTTTCCTTCTCTTGCTTTCTTTTCCATTCTATCTCTCTTTCTCACCAGCATTTCCCCATCTTTCTCTCTCCCCATCTTTCTCCCCTCACTTCCTTACCCTCCCTCCCACTTTACCTCCCTCTCTTTAGCCCTGCCTTCCCTCTTTTCCTCCTTCCTTCCCTCCCTCCTCCTCATTTACCTCTCCCCATCCCTCCTTCACCCTCACCGTCCCTCTCCCCATCCCTCCCTCTCCCCTTCCCTCCCACGCCCCTATCCTCCCTCTCATTTCCTTCTCTCTCCTCTTCCTCCCCTTACCATCCCTCTCTCTCCCTCCATCCCACCTCCCTCCCACTGATATCCTAGCACTCGAAGCTGCTCCCCATTGGCCGGTTCCAACTGCACTGTGTTGCCGCCCTTAGAGCCAGGCCTCGGATCCTTGGCTCGGCCAGGAAGCATCAACAGCTACGGCCACGCCGGCATGTGGGAGGACGGGTGTGGTGGGGGGAGAGCTCGGAGTAAAGACGGGGGATGAGCCATGGGGGAGAGGGGGGGGGGTGGGGTATCATGGAGGAGTGGGACAGGAGCCAGTGAGGGGAACCAGAGGGGAAGGGGCTAGAGCTGTGGGGCGTTGTGATGGTGATGCGTTTTGGACTCACAGTGGATGGTCTCCTGCGCCGTGATCAGACTCTCTGCTTTCCATTTGGCGACATCTACGGTGCCGGGCTTGGACGCTTCTGTTCCTTCCGAAAATTGTGTCCGGTTGAGACCTCCGCCGGCCACCCGCAGCGTCCCCTCAGTTCCAGTAAAGACACGATGGCGCAGGAAGGGGCGGACCGTCCCTGGGAGTGACAGGAGAAGAGACCAATCAACACGGCGCTGATTGGCAGGAGAGGAAATCGATCTGTGCACGCACCGTTTTTACAATTTTTGAACCTCGCTTACATTTACAATATACTACTGATCGGAATGAAACTTGTTGCACTCGCAGCACAGGAGAACGATGAGTGAGCTGGCGAAAAACCGTAGCGCTATCACATACCGTTTTTGCGCAAATAGAAAAACTGTGCAAACCCAAAGAGCACAAATTCAGTTTTAGATATGAATAGATAGATAGATAGAATATAACATTTACTGCAAAGATATAACATTGAAATCCGGTTAATGGTAGTTCAAATGTCTCCAATGGGGTGAATGGGAGGTCAAGATCGCACTCTAGCTGATGAGAGGATGGTTCAATTGCTTGAGAACAGCTGGGAAGAAACTGTCCCTGAATCTGCAGGTGTGTGTTCCCAAACTTCCGCACCTCTTGCCTGATAGGAGAGGGGAGAAGCGGGAGTGACCGGGGTGAGACTGATCCGTGATTATCCCAAGGCAGTGTGAAGTATAAACGGGGTCAATGGGAAGTCATAATTGTTTCCCCCTGGCAGCTCATTCCAGATACAGACAACCCTCTGAGTGTTCTCTCTTAATTTGTTTCCCTCTCATTTGAAGTCTATGCCCTCTACTTTTGGAATCATTTACCCTGAGAAACATACGGTAAATGTTCACTTTATCCACTCCACACCCCTCATGATCCTGTACACCTCAATAAGGTCACCTCTCAGGCACCAACGTTCAAAGAATAAAATGCCAGCCTATCCAAACTCTCTCTAGAACTGGTCAAGTGTGTTTAATTGTCATGTGTCCCAAAATAGAACAATGAAACTCTTACTTGCTGCAAGACAACAGCATATGTAATCATAATAAATAATATAACAAAAGCCCAGAAAAAAACAAACAATAACAGCGCAATAATAATAATAATAATAATAATAATCTATTGTAGTTTATAGTTTACAAGATTGTAGTGTTTAATAGCCTGATGGCTGTTGGGAAGAAGTCAAGGAACAGCCTAGTGAATATCTTCTGCACCCTTTCCAACTTAATGACATCTTTCCCAAACTGGGGAATCAGAAATACACACGTTACTCCAAGTATGGTCTCACTAATGACTTGTCCTGTTCCATCATGATATCCTAACTTTTATCCTCAATATCCTTCACAATGAAGGCAAGCGTGCCAAATGCCTTCTTCACCGCATTGTCCATCTGACTCACCACGTTTCGGTGCCGTGCACCTGTACTCCCTGTTCACTCTGTTCTACAACACTCCCCAGGGCTCGACAATTTACTCTAAGACCTTCCCGGGTTTCATATGCCAAAGGCGCACACCACACACTTGCCGTAGAGTGATACAGCATGGAAACAGGCCTTTCAGCCCTACTTGCCCACACCGGCCAACATGTCCCAGCTACTCTAACTCCCCCCTGCCCACATTTAGCCAATATCCCACCAAACCTGTCCTTTCCATTATTTAGGTATTTCTTAAATGTTGGGATCGTCTCTGCCTCAACTACCTCCTCTGGCAGCTCGTTCCATACACCCACCGCCCTTTGTGTGAGAAAGTTACCCCTCAGATTCATATTAAATCTTTTCCCCTTCACTTTAGACCTATGTCCACTGGTCCTCGATTCACCTACTCTGGGCAAGAGACTCTGTGCATCTGCCCGAACTATTCCTCTCATGAGTTTATACACGTCTCTAAGAATACACCTCATCTTCCTGCTCTCCAAGGAATAGAGTCCCAGCCTTCCCAACCTCTCCCTGTAGTTTAGACTCTAGAATTCTGGCAACATCCTCGTAAATCTTCTCTGTACCCTTTACAAATAGTCAAATTTAAATGATGTTTTCCATTCCTTGACCCACCTTCTCAACTGATCTGGATGCTGTAGTGAATGAACATATCTTTCATCACTATCCTGTACGCCAACAATGTAGGTGTCATCTCCACGTTTACTCACAAATCATTAACGTAGATAACAGTAGTGGGCCCAGCACCGACCCCCTGCGACACTCCACTGATCACGTCTCCAATCAGAAAAACAATCCTCCACAATTA